>NC_071353.1:71929492-72074492 GCF_943734655.1 Sabethes cyaneus
TCCACACAACACCCTTGCCATTTCATACCGCCACTACCCTTCACCTAGGGCCTGGGCTGCCCAATCAGCCCGTTACTGACCCTAGCAAGCTATGTCGGCCCTGTCGTTGCAAACGTTCTAGCCGTTGCAACTCCGTTATCACCGCGGTTGCCGCCCTATCGACGGCACCCCATGCACGCTGCTCAGCGCACATTCTCTGCACGATGTTGTCGGCGTTGGTGTCTTCTCCAACGACCGCAAGCATCACCTGCCGAGTGGACGTAAACCGCGGGCAGTGAAAAATCACATGCTCCGCCGTTTCCTCGGCTACCGTGCAAACGGGGCAAAAGGGTGAATCTACCCGCCCGCGCGTATGTAGATACTTCTTAAAGCATCCATGACCCGACAGAAACTGGGTGAGGAAAAAGTTTACCTCACCATGACCTCTGCCGATCCAGGACGATATGTTCTGGATCAGCCTATGGGTCCACCTACCATGGTCGGTGCGATCCCATTCCGCCTGCCAACGCCTAATAGAGTCCAGCCTAACTCTGTCCCTAGCGCCCCTGACGTTCCTCTGCCTATGGCACTCGATATCCTCACCTAGGAGTATGCATATTGGAATCATGGCTGCAATAACCCCAATCGCATCCAACGATATGGTACGGTAGCCGCACGCAACGCGCAATGCTAACAGCCTGAACACCTTGTTCAGATATGCCTGATTGCGCTTACTCTCCAAAGCCGGGGCCCACGCCGGTGCACCGTATCGTAGCACCGACATGGCAACGCTGGCCATCAGGCGTCTCTTACTGCTGCTAGGACCGTAGCCGTTCGGCATGATCTTAGACAGAGCAGTGACCGCCGTTGACGCTTTACCACAAGCATAATTCACATGACTGGTGAAGTTCAGCCTGTTGTCTGTCATGACACCCAGGTACTTCACACTTCGTTTGGAGACAATCACCTGTCCCCCCAACGATTATTTTTGCCTCTATGGCCGACTTTCGGTTGCTGACCATCACAGCTTCCGTCTTATGGTGGGCCAATCGCAGATTGACGCCCGCCATCCAACCCTCTATTATGCTTATGGCGTCTGATGCCAGCATTTCCACCTCCTCCAGAAACTCGCCTACCACTGTAAGGACGATATCATCGGCGAAGCCAGTGATATCGACCCCAGTGGGTAGTTCGAGCCTCAGCACCCCATCGTACATGGCATTCCAAAGCGTGGGGCCGAGAATCGAACCCTGTGGAACACCCGCTGTCACTTTGTACCTCTTCGCCCCGTCCGCCGTGTCGTACACTAGCGTCCGGTTCTCGAAGTAACTCTTAAGCAACCTGCATAGATGATCCGGTACCCCCATCCTATGCAGCGCTACCGCAATTGCACCCCAGTTAGCGCTGTTAAAGGCGTTTTTGACATCGATTGTGACTATGGCACAATACCTGTCGCCTCGCCTTTTCCGTTTCATAGGCTTCTCGACCCTCTCCACTACGGACTTTATGGCATCTACAGTGGACTTCCCCTTACGGAAGCCAAACTGCGTGTTTGCCAGTCCGACATCACTTTCCACTACAGGCGTCAGCCTGTTTAGGATTACCCGCTCTAGCAATTTGCCTAGCGTGTCCAATAAGCAAATTGGCCTGTACGACGAGGGATCACCAGGCGGTTTCCCCGGCTTTGGCAGCAGTACCAATCTTTGGACTTTCCATTTGTCTGGAAATTCGCATACCTCTAGGCAACTCTGAAGCGTCTCTCTAAACATATCGGGATACGCTTGGATCGCCGCTTTGAGTGCCTCATTCGGAATCCCGTCAGGACCGGGCGCTTTCTTCGATTTCAAACCCCTGGCAATTACGATGAGTTCCTCATTCGTGACCGGAGTGAGGACATCATTCGATTGACCGTACGGGGTCGGAGGCCACCAAACTGGATCGTGTTGCGGAAAGAGCCCTTCCACGATGACTTTCAGCTTTTGGGGGCAGGTTTCCTGCGGTGCAGATGTACCCTTCATCTTTTTCATTACCACCTGGTATGCACCACCCCAGGGGTTTGAATCCGCATCGCGACATAGCTCCTGGAAACAGGATTTCTTGCTACACCTAACCTCTTTCTTAAGCACCGACCTTGCCGCTCTAAGATCAACTCCCCGAGCTTCAGCATCTGCATCGGTCCGGGCCCTCTGCGCTAGCCTTCTCGCTCTGTGGCACCTGGAACGGAGCTGGGCAATGGTATCACTCCACCAGTATACCGAGCGACGACCGTTCATTGGCTGCCCCGTCCTAGGCATAGTGGTATCACATGCCCGTACTAGGACGTTGGTCAGCTCACGAGCACTCAGGTTCGAGCGGGTGCTCTCTGCACTGAGTGCTTCAACGAACAGGTCTTTGTCGAAGGCCTTCACTTTCCACCTCCTCCCTGTCGACTTCGCCCCGCGTGGCCGTAGCGCCCGTCGTTCAATCGTGTACCGTATAGCTTGGTGGTCACTATGCGTGTACTCATCTGACACCCTCCAGCCCATGTTGGCAAGCAACGTTGGGCTGCAGAAGGTGATGTCGATGATCGATTGTTGTACCCCCCTACAAAAGGTACTGACGGATCCCACGTTAGCCAGACTTACATCTAGCTTGGACAGAGCTTCCAGCAAGCTTTGTCCCCTCGGAGTAGTGCACCTGCTACCCCATTCGACAGCCCAAACATTGAAGTCTCCTCCAATGACAACGGGCTTGCGGCCCGTGAGTTCGTCGGTGAGCACGTCTAGCATCCGGTCAAACTGCTCCGGCGACCACCTAGGTGGAGCGTAGCAGCTACAGATGCAGACGCCATCGACCACCGCGATCACGAACCCCTCTTGGTCGGACGACACCACCTCCTGGATCGGGTATCTACCCGTCACGGCGATCGCTGCCATCCGACCCCTATCGATAACCCAGTTAGCGCCTCCACGGGGGACCCGGTAGGGATCCGCTATAATGGCAATATCGCACCCCGTCTCGGCTGCCGTTTGCCAAAGCAACTCCTGTGCCGTTTCACAGTGGTTTAGGTTAATCTGTATAACCTGCACCCTTATCGTTGCAATGCCCGCCTATAAGCCGCACACAGTGGGCCACCTGTGGCATGCTTATTTCCCGCATCGACTGTGCAGAGCATGCACCTGGGGGGTTTGCTACATCCCCTGGCGAAGTGGCCATCTTCGCCGCACCGCCTGCACAGCTTGGACCGATCGGGGGCCTTACACTTGGCCGCCCGATGGCCAAAGCCCATACACCTGAAACAGCGTTCGATACGCCGTTTCGACACCAGTGTACACACTGACCATCCTACCTTAATTTTGCCAGACGCCAACATCTTGTTGGCGATTGCCTCTGGCACGTTTAAGGTCGCAGTTTGCATATCACCGTATGCCTTCCTCAACCGGATGTCTGCGGGTGCCACATCAACCTTAAGCTGATCCCGCAGAGCATCACTCAGGTCCACTGTCGACGTAATCTCGTCGAGGTTTTTGCACTCGACCAGAACACGCTGCGACAGCGCCTTTACCTGGCCCGCTTCGCCCAGGGACTGCTCTACCAGTTTATGGTAATTCGAACTCTGGACCGTTGGGTCCTTTTTGAGTTCGAAAAGCATATCCCCTGCCTGGGTTCGGCGGGTCTTTACTACGTTGGCCCCAAGCTCCTGCAACTTGGGGTCCACTCGAACCTTACGCAGTAGATCGGCGTACGACAGCTCACCTGTCAGCTTCACTACTAAGGCGTCGCCCTTATGGACGCGCCTTGGCTTTGGCTTTGCAGCCGCAGCCTCGCTCGGTTTCGGCCTCGGCGGTTTAGGCGGTTTACGCCTAACCACCTGCCATTCCTCATCCCCGGTCCCGGAAGCACCATCCGGGACCGCCTCCGCACGTTCGCTGGTAGAGGCGCGAGCCGAAGTCCGCTGCCTCTTGGCTACCAGCGTTGGTCCATGGTCGGGCGTAGCCGCCTTGCGCTTGGCAAGCGGCGTACGCGCCTGACTAGGCATGGCCACAGCCTTAGCGGCTATGACCAGAGCTTCGGCGATTTCGCATCGCTGCAGAAGCTCTTGCCTCTCCACCTCGGCAGCTATGACGGTAGAGCGGAGGCTCACCGCCAGCTTTTTAATGTCGAGGTGGACATTTGACCTTGAGTTGATGAACGAGTACAACTCGTCCACCAACTTTTTGGCTTCCTCCAGCTTGCTACTGGCTGGAGGAAGCCCAACTTCGCCCTCAGGAGGGTGCACCACGCCCTCCGTTGACATTTGCCTACCGCTGTCGCTCGCCTTCTTGGCTGAACTGGCAGCGATGGCCACCGGCGTTCTAACTGGGGTGTTAGTCCTAGGTGGTGTCAACTTCCTCTTCGGTATCGCCCCCGTTTTCGGGGGGCTTCCCTGTATGGGCTGTGCCCCCGATTTCGGCGGGCTTCCCTTCTTGGGTCGCGCCCCCGATAACGGGGGGCTACCTGTCTTTGCTGTTGGTGACCTTGCCAACTTACTACTTTTTGCAAAGATATCATCTTTGCCACTAGTAGCACCCGTATTCGATCCCTCTTTAAAATTCAAATTTAGAAATTTGTCCATTCGAAAGGGTCCCAACTCTAGGCCGCTATCTCCACTCGTAATTGTGTAGTCGCCTTAACGATCCCATGGTGATCTATGCAAGCAGGGAGGCCATGGCTAGGGACACTCCCCCCTACCCTTCATGGGGGCAGGGATGTCAGCATCCGATCAGCGTTAGTCAGGAATGTATCATCTGAGCCTACACCACCGCACTTTGACGTGAGTGACGAGCTTTGAACGTACCTAAAGACCAGCTACGGTTTTAACGGGACGGAAGGCAGCTGTACCATTAGCCTACTCGCCGTTTCGGGAAGGTATCACCCTTCCTTACATAAGGTAGTAGAATAGCACAGCCGTCAGCCCTGTAGCGCCAAATCCAAACGTTTATTCCCGCCCGTCCAGTACACCGTAATTAGGATCTTCCTGGAACCGATCCTAATGTGCCCTTGGCACTCCTGACCTGGCTTTTTTGCTTAAAGTCCTGAGCTCTAACAGGACGCTACTACGTCCGCAGCTGGCTTATAGGAATTGAGCCCCGCTCGCCTCTTTACACCACTGCGCCACGCTAACCGCAACACTGCGGCGCCCGCAGCTGGCTTATAGGAGTTGAGCCCCGCTCGCCTCTTTACACCACTACGCCACGCTACCCTCAGGCACAACGTGCCCCCCTTTCCCTGTTAGCACACAACTGAGGGTGCAACCAAAGACTGGTATTTGGTCGACCCTAGGCCCAGTTGCGTCCCGGCCGGTACCGCGTGGAGGTAGGGATAAGAGTTCCCGCTCCCATCGTAGTGGCTATTCAGAGTCGAATGCGACTTTGTTCGGCACCTTAACCTCGCTGAGTTAGGGCCTTAACCGGCCATGTATGTATGTACATGTATGTATGTATGTATGTATGTATGTATGTATGTACGTGTGTATGTGATGACAATTTGCAATTTTCGAATTTGCATTGAAATTCAAGAAAAGTGAGAAACATGTCAATTGTCTGAAGTTTTTGAAGCCTCTTAGTGGAATACGAACTTCTGAAATTAAAGAAAAGATAAAACTTTTACTGACTAAATTCCACTATTTAATATTCATTCGCGACAGATACGTATACGCTTTGAAATAAGACACTGATGAAGCCTGCACGTCGTAGGCAAACTACGTATCTGTTGCAAATAAATATTAAATAGTGGGATTCAATCGAAAAGTTTTTTTTTTCTTTGATTTCAGATTTCAATTGTCATTTTCTTCACTTGCTGTTACTCACAATTGTACAAGAAAAGCAAATTGCGAAAAAATGCAGTTAATTTAAGCATGTAGATATAGTGGTGTATAGGATTAAAAATACTTCAAACAAATTTTGCGCATCAATAGATGCTCTTTTCAATCATTAGATATTAGAGCTTAGAAATGTTATTTGAAAATTAGGAAGTAAACGGTGCACGGTAGTAATTTTGTAAGATTTCCAAAATGACAAGCGCTGGAAATCATGTCGATCATATTTCTCATTCTCAAGCATGTTTATGGCGCAGCTTTCGCACTATTTTTCGTCCTCTTCTTGTTTTCTCAACCCTCTAACATTGTAAAAACGATGCGATTAAGCTAATGACTATCTTTTCATGAAAGTACATTCAATAGAAGCTCAAGTTTTGATTTTTATGCAAAAATAATTATCTGAAGGAGCACCAGCTAAGAAATTTCTCTTTTTCATATCTAATGCTCTATTCAGTTATTTTTTCTAATTCAGATATGTTGCAAAATTGAAGCCAAACAAAGTAATAGTAAAATTTTCAGATTATTCATTTTGTTGTAGATATCCTTTTTCTTCAAAAGTGAAGTATAATAATAATTTTTCTGAACTCTTGTTTTTCAAAGATGCTAACTTTTGAACGCATGGTATTAATATCAAAATATCATAACATCTGCTATGAACACATATTTCATATTGTCAATTCAAAACAAAACAGTCTAAGTTAGTTAGATACTGATGAAGTTCACACGTCGAGACCGAAATACGTATTTATCAATAAAATACAGTAGTAGAATTACAAGATATAAATAACTTTTTGTTTTTATTCTTTTTTTATCAATTCAAAACAAGTTTCGTATGTGACTCTGAAGCCCGAAAGTTAAGGCCGTCTGTAGACCCGTTAGAGGGTTAGTTTCTAATTTTCTATATATATTCATTCAAGTCTGCAAAAATTATCTTTTGTGGTAACATTATTTTTCTGTTCTGTTCAGATGTTTCTGAGAAATTAAATAATGATTATTGTGGCAGTAGAAAGGCTAGGTCACGCCGCTAGGTGGATTAATTCGGGTATATCTGATTGCCCGCCGTGGAAACCGTGTTATTTTTATAAATGCATGAATATTGAATATAAGAACAACGCTATTAGAATAAATATAAAAAAATACATAATCTTTACAAAAAAACGATCACATCACTTATCAAGCTGAATCCCGATCCAACGAAACCTACGTTACTAACAAAATTCAACTCCTTCCTTTGGGCAAATGTTTTGTTTTGTTTTATTCGTCAAGCATTTGTAGACTACATACAATAATATTATTACAATGTTTACTTATATACTATACATTATTCCTATGGCTAAGTCGTAGTTTAATTTGGATTCTGGACATAGTGATGTCAATTCTTTCGCAATTTTGATTATAAAGGCGCATCATGTTATTGACTGGTCCATTTTTCGCATAATTGGTTTTATATGATTTTTCCATAAATATTTTTCTAGTTCTAAGGTTACGACTCGGCGCATAAAAGTTTAATTGAGCAAGCAAATCTGCGGACTGGATGCGTTGAGAAATAATGTCATTGATAAAGTAAAGCATTGCTTGTTCGCGACGTTCTTTAAGTGTTTGTATATGGATAAGCATGCAGCGCGCTTCATAAGATGGTAATGGAAATACTGTCCAGTTAAGTTTTCGAAGCGCGTATAGTAGAAATTGTTTCTGAACAGATTCAATGCGTCCTTCGTGTAACGCAGTCTGTGGGTGCCATACAATATTGCAATATTCCAGAATAGGTCTTACATATGTAATGTATAAAAGTTTTATTGTGTATGGGTCTTTGAAATTATGACTGAAGCGTTTGATAAAGCCCAGCATTCTATTTGCTTTGTTAATAATGGTATTGTAATGTTCTGTAAATGTTAGTTTTGAGTCTAAGATTACTCCTAGATCCCTTACAATTTTACATTTTGGTACAATATTGTTTCCTAAGTATATGTCAATAGAGGGAGTTTGAATTTTCCTGCTAAATGCTATTGAGTTACATTTTTTTACATTGAGGTTTAGTAAAGATTTGTTGCACCAAGTGTTGAATACATTGACTTCATTCTGAAATACTGCGACGTCATGGGCATTTTTTATTTCCATATATATTTTCATGTCGTCTGCATATACAAGTACTTTTGAGTGGTTAAGTATGTAGGAAATGTCATTTACGTGCAAAATGAAAAGAAGTGGCCCTAAGTGGGAACCTTGGGGAACCCCAGAGGTGACTTGAATAGGGTCCGAGAGGGCATTTTGAAAGCGAACAGCGGCGCCCGCAGCTGGCTTATAGGAGTTGAGCCCCGCTCGCCTCTTTACACCACTACGCCACGCTACCCTCAGGCACAACGTGCCCCCCTTTCCCTGTTAGCACACAACTGAGGGTGCAACCAAAGACTGGTATTTGGTCGACCCTAGGCCCAGTTGCGTCCCGGCCGGTACCGCGTGGAGGTAGGGATAAGAGTTCCCGCTCCCATCGTAGTGGCTATTCAGAGTCGAATGCGACTTTGTTCGGCACCTTAACCTCGCTGAGTTAGGGCCTTAACCGGCCATGTATGTATGTACATGTATGTATGTATGTATGTATGTATGTATGTATGTACGTGTGTATGTGATGACAATTTGCAATTTTCGAATTTGCATTGAAATTCAAGAAAAGTGAGAAACATGTCAATTGTCTGAAGTTTTTGAAGCCTCTTAGTGGAATACGAACTTCTGAAATTAAAGAAAAGATAAAACTTTTACTGACTAAATTCCACTATTTAATATTCATTCGCGACAGATACGTATACGCTTTGAAATAAGACACTGATGAAGCCTGCACGTCGTAGGCAAACTACGTATCTGTTGCAAATAAATATTAAATAGTGGGATTCAATCGAAAAGTTTTTTTTTTCTTTGATTTCAGATTTCAATTGTCATTTTCTTCACTTGCTGTTACTCACAATTGTACAAGAAAAGCAAATTGCGAAAAAATGCAGTTAATTTAAGCATGTAGATATAGTGGTGTATAGGATTAAAAATACTTCAAACAAATTTTGCGCATCAATAGATGCTCTTTTCAATTATTAGATATTAGAGCTTAGAAATGTTATTTGAAAATTAGGAAGTAAACGGTGCACGGTAGTAATTTTGTAAGATTTCCAAAATGACAAGCGCTGGAAATCATGTCGATCATATTTCTCATTCTCAAGCATGTTTATGGCGCAGCTTTCGCACTATTTTTCGTCCTCTTCTTGTTTTCTCAACCCTCTAACATTGTAAAAACGATGCGATTAAGCTAATGACTATCTTTTCATGAAAGTACATTCAATAGAAGCTCAAGTTTTGATTTTTATGCAAAAATAATTATCTGAAGGAGCACCAGCTAAGAAATTTCTCTTTTTCATATCTAATGCTCTATTCAGTTATTTTTTCTAATTCAGATATGTTGCAAAATTGAAGCCAAACAAAGTAATAGTAAAATTTTCAGATTATTCATTTTGTTGTAGATATCCTTTTTCTTCAAAAGTGAAGTATAATAATAATTTTTCTGAACTCTTGTTTTTCAAAGATGCTAACTTTTGAACGCATGGTATTAATATCAAAATATCATAACATCTGCTATGAACACATATTTCATATTGTCAATTCAAAACAAAACAGTCTAAGTTAGTTAGATACTGATGAAGTTCACACGTCGAGACCGAAATACGTATTTATCAATAAAATACAGTAGTAGAATTACAAGATATAAATAACTTTTTGTTTTTATTCTTTTTTTATCAATTCAAAACAAGTTTCGTATGTGACTCTGAAGCCCGAAAGTTAAGGCCGTCTGTAGACCCGTTAGAGGGTTAGTTTCTAATTTTCTATATATATTCATTCAAGTCTGCAAAAATTATCTTTTGTGGTAACATTATTTTTCTGTTCTGTTCAGATGTTTCTGAGAAATTAAATAATGATTATTGTGGCAGTAGAAAGGCTAGGTCACGCCGCTAGGTGGATTAATTCGGGTATATCTGATTGCCCGCCGTGGAAACCGTGTTATTTTTATAAATGCATGAATATTGAATATAAGAACAACGCTATTAGAATAAATATAAAAAAATACATAATCTTTACAAAAAAACGATCACATCACTTATCAAGCTGAATCCCGATCCAACGAAACCTACGTTACTAACAAAATTCAACTCCTTCCTTTGGGCAAATGTTTTGTTTTGTTTTATTCGTCAAGCATTTGTAGACTACATACAATAATATTATTACAATGTTTACTTATATACTATACATTATTCCTATGGCTAAGTCGTAGTTTAATTTGGATTCTGGACATAGTGATGTCAATTCTTTCGCAATTTTGATTATAAAGGCGCATCATGTTATTGACTGGTCCATTTTTCGCATAATTGGTTTTATATGATTTTTCCATAAATATTTTTCTAGTTCTAAGGTTACGACTCGGCGCATAAAAGTTTAATTGAGCAAGCAAATCTGCGGACTGGATGCGTTGAGAAATAATGTCATTGATAAAGTAAAGCATTGCTTGTTCGCGACGTTCTTTAAGTGTTTGTATATGGATAAGCATGCAGCGCGCTTCATAAGATGGTAATGGAAATACTGTCCAGTTAAGTTTTCGAAGCGCGTATAGTAGAAATTGTTTCTGAACAGATTCAATGCGTCCTTCGTGTAACGCAGTCTGTGGGTGCCATACAATATTGCAATATTCCAGAATAGGTCTTACATATGTAATGTATAAAAGTTTTATTGTGTATGGGTCTTTGAAATTATGACTGAAGCGTTTGATAAAGCCCAGCATTCTATTTGCTTTGTTAATAATGGTATTGTAATGTTCTGTAAATGTTAGTTTTGAGTCTAAGATTACTCCTAGATCCCTTACAATTTTACATTTTGGTACAATATTGTTTCCTAAGTATATGTCAATAGAGGGAGTTTGAATTTTCCTGCTAAATGCTATTGAGTTACATTTTTTTACATTGAGGTTTAGTAAAGATTTGTTGCACCAAGTGTTGAATACATTGACTTCATTCTGAAATACTGCGACGTCATGGGCATTTTTTATTTCCATATATATTTTCATGTCGTCTGCATATACAAGTACTTTTGAGTGGTTAAGTATGTAGGAAATGTCATTTACGTGCAAAATGAAAAGAAGTGGCCCTAAGTGGGAACCTTGGGGAACCCCAGAGGTGACTTGAATAGGGTCCGAGAGGGCATTTTGAAAGCGAACAATTTGTTTACGTTCCGTTAAATATGATTGAAGCCATTTCAAGAGCTTCGGTTCTATTCCAATTTTGCCTAATTTGAAGATTAATAATGGTATGTCTATTCTGTCAAATGCCTTACTAAAGTCCGTGTAAATAGCTTCTACGTGGTTGCCACTGTCCATTGCATTAAGAGTAAAAGCTACAAATTCCAGAAGATTTGAGGCAGTAGAGCGGCCTTTAAAAAAGCCGTGTTGCTGACTTGTAATTTTGTGTTTTACTTGTTGAAAAATTTTTTCATTTATAATTGATTCAAATAGTTTAGGAATGCAAGAGATAATGGCAATTCCACGGTAGTTTCGGATGTCTGATTTTGTTCCTGATTTGAAGATAGGGACTAAATACGAAGATTTCCATATTTTCGGGAATTTTCCATTTTTCAGAGACATGTTAAATAGGCGTTGTAATGGTGTAGCAAGTTCTTCGGCCAGGTTTTTGAGAAATATGGGTGCTATTCCGTCAGGCCCCGGCCCTTTTGACGCATTCAAGCCTTTGAGTGCTTCAAATACGTCAATTTCTGATAGTTGAGAGACAGATATGTCGTTAGAAAATTCGGGGATAAATGAGAAATATTCTTGGTCGCGGTCTTCTTCAGTAAATGTTGTATATACTTCTTGAAAGAAATTTGCGAAAAGGTTGCAGATTTCATTAGTATTATTTCCAATAAGCCCGTCAAGTTTCATTTGGGATGGGAAATTACTGCTTTTCAATTTAGTATTTACATAGTTAAAGAAATTTTTTGGGCATGATTTGACTTCATTTCCGACTTTACTATTATATTCTTCATACGCGATTTTAGTGGCCGAGTTGAGTTCTTCGCTAATATTGAGATAATTATTCAAGTTAATGTTTAATCTTTGCTGGGATGCAGAGGTTAACACGGTCCCTAAAACAACAAAGATTACACTAACATTCCTTCCCCAATCCCACCTGATTGCAAGGACGTGGCCGGCGCAGTTATTGATCCTTCATATGTCGAGTCACTGAATTTTGCACAGTGAGAATGACCGGTCACTCCCAACCCCATTCGTTTGATTCATTGTGCAATTTCACTGATTCGGATCAATCACTGAGTGCAACCATTGATATGTGCAATCAGTCTAAGCTAAGCTAAGCTAAGCTTGAAACAAAAATTCTGTTCATGAAAATATATTCGCTGTGTTCAGATTGGCAAGAAGAAGGCAGTATTTATATTTTTACAACCAGACCCCAGCTATTGGGTTCAAAAACTGCTTCCGAAATTGGGCTCTCCGACGAAAAGTTAATGACTGCTAATTTCCCGTTAAACAAATCATGTTCGAAAAACAGGTCTATAAAGTGATTTCCTCATTATTCATAATCTTTTTAACTTTTCGCTATTGATTTAATAATGTCCTGATTTATTCCAGTGTCATTTCCTTTGCAAAACTTCCTTTCTGCACGATTTTTCCTGTACCAAATTCGATTTTGACAGCAGTTCAAATAATAAACATTGTGAGCTTTTTTGATAAGTTTCAAGCAAAGAAACCGGCGAACAGTGCAAAATGTTACGAAAACAAATTTAATTTGGTTGATATATTACACTGTTTTACAAACCGCCAAATTTTATTGGAAAAGCTCGGCGACATTTTGAAAAATAAAATTTGTTCGAATATTTGGTTGGGTCAGTACACGGGTTTTCAAATTTATTTGATGAAATAGATCAAATATTGGATGATTCAGCAAACAGTGTACTGGTACTTTTACACTCTAATAAATAAATCTTCATGTATAACAATATTCGGTTCCTTCTAAATGTTGTGAAACCTCACATATGCGGATGCACATTTGTCAACCCGCATTAACTGGAACCATACTCCAGCTACAAATATTATCTATATTCCAATTTTTCATTTGTAAAATGATACCGTACCATATCCAAAACTGTTGCCTGGTATAACGTCAATATATAGTTATGGTTATTCGTCAGGTAACCATCGCAAGAATTTTACCATATGAAAACGACTGATCCCACATATACATTTCTAAAGCGTAAGACATTATCACCATAATGATAATGGTTAAGCCATAATTAAATAATAAACGCAATTGAAAATTTCTGCTTTAGAAATATACCTTTGATTTCATGGAAAATATTATGAATATAATATTTAGCGATATGGTTATAATCAGCCCACAACTGTATTCATTTAGGTGGGAAATAAGTATGTGCCATTCAGTGAATAATTATTATTATCCTAATTTTCCACGGTTTTCTAATCGTAATCATATGTAAATATAGTCGTAATATCACATATTCAACTATCTTTACTTTTTGAAGAAATTACTCCGCTCTGATAAAAAAAGGTTCTCATGCTCATGCCAAACTTGTTGTTCTTTTAAGTTTGCTAAGCCCAGTGTAAAAAGGAAAAGTTTTAAAAGTCATATCTTTTTTGCAGGGCCGTATGTTGTTTCTGGGTTCAACTGAGGGAGAACAAAAAAAAAACAAAAGTACAAAAGATACCGACAGCAACTCAGCAGGCTCAATAGTAAAAGAAAAGTCACGTCATATTTCCAAAATATCTCACCTTTAATTTACCTTTAATATGCTGTGGGAACCGTCACGATTCGTCACTACTTCGTCATCGCTCAAAGTGTTTTAAAAGGGAAGGTGTGATAATATGCCAAATGTTTATGTATTTGATAACTATTCTCTACATGTATTCGCCTTTCTCGTAACTATTTATTGATGTTAGTAAACGTCAATGCCTATACGATCATACCTTTTCAAATATCAATACACTTTGGTCACCGCTCGAACTACTTGATTCATTTTGACAACCGGCCCACAGCGATTTATCTTACGCGCACTTAACCGCGTATATGTATATGCGATTTGTTTTCATCGTTTACCACTACCCGCAAACCACCAGCACAGACAGCAGTTCTTATAGATTTGTAATGATATTTGTGATGGTGCTTTTGCACGGTGTGAATGTGGTTGAAAAATCAGGCAAACAATCATGTGTATACGAGTATTTTATATTTTTTTAGTGGAAGTGCTTCAATTATCATGTTTATTCGCGATTAAGAAACTAAGCTGCTCGCATTTATTGAAAATTTCGTTCAGAACCATAGACGTTTGCGTCATGATAAATATTCCTCTTTTCAACTCACAAAATCAATAAGAAATATCTCGGAATGCGCAGTATTTGACATCTCTGTACAATTTTCTTATGAGATTTATTTCCACGGTTTCCATTACTCGTTTACTAACCAGCGGCCGTCCCGACACACCGTTTTCCTAGCCCAGATGATGTGCCTTACGCATCTGTTTATTAGTGATTTACTTCACTCACTTAGTTAAACGGTTGTCCTAACTCGCCGTTCTTTATATGGGTGGTTTTGTTTACACACCTTAAACTCTTGACGGTTTCCTTAAACGTCGTTTTCCAAGTGGTTTTTATTACTCACTTAAGCGGTTGTCCCAACTCGCCATTCTTTTAGGTGGTTTTCTTTACACACCTTAAACTCTAGACGGTTTTCTTAACACGTCGTTTTCCAAGTGGTTTTCATTACTCACTTACGCGGTTGTCCCAACTCGCCATTCTTTTAGGTGGTTTTCTTTACTCACGTTTAACTCTAGACGGTTTTCCTAACACGTCGTTTTCCAAATGGCTTTCATTACTCACTTACGCGGTTGTCCCAACACGCTATTCTTTTTAGGTGGTTCTTTACACACCTTTATATATATATATATATATATATATATATATATATATATATATATATATATATATATATATATATATATATATATATATATATATATATATATATATATATATATATATATCTATCTATATAGCATATATATATATATATATACTAGCTGACCCGACAAACTTCGTATTGCCACAAATTAACCTGTGTTGTACATAAATCATGAATCTCGGATGATCTTTGTCACTTCTCGAGTTTTGCAAGCCCCCCAGTGGGCGGCGCTTCCGACGGCGGGTCACCGGCAACACTCGCGACCGGCTCGTCCTGAATGATCTAGTGTTACTATAGATAGTTTTTGTGGTCTTGTTATTGATTAATGTTTTATGGAAGAGTCTCGAATTTCTCGAGTTGGATTAGTTTTTGAGTTTCGCAAAAATTTCTGTTTTATTTGTATGAGAGTCCATATCCCCCTACCACAGGGGTGAGAGGTCTCTAACTATCATAAAATAAATTCAAGACTCAAAAATCTCCTACATGCTAAATTTGGTTCCATTTGCTTGATTAGTACTCAAATTATAAGGAAATTTGTATTTCATTTGTATGGGAGCCCACCCTCTTAAAAGGGAAAGGGGTCGTAATACACCACAGAAAAAAAATTCTGCCATCTGAAACTCTCACATGCCAAATTTGGTTCCATTTGCTTGATTAGTTCTAAAGTTATGAGCAAATTTGTATTTCGTTTGAATGGGAGCCCCCCCCCTCCTAAAAAGGTAAGAAGTCCTAATTCATCATGGGAAAAATGGTTGCCTCCAAAAACACCCACATGCCAAATATGGTTCCATTTGCTTGATTAGTTCTCGAATTATGAGGAAATTTGTATTTCATTTGTGTAGAAGCCCCCCCTCTTGAAGTGTGGAAGGATCCTAATTCATCGTAGAAAATATTTTTGCCTCCAAAAACCTCCACATGCCGAATTTGGTTCTATTTGCTTGATTAGTTCTCGAGTTATGGGGAAATTTGTATTTCATTTGTATTGGAGCCCCCCCCCTCCTAATGTGGGAAGAGGTCCTAATTCATCACAGAAAAAATTCTTGCCTCCAAAAACACCTACACGCCAAATTTGGTTCCATTTGCTGGATTAGTTCTCGAGTTATGAGGAAATTTGTATTTCGTTTGTATAGGACCCCCCCTCCTAAAGTGGGGAGGGGTCCCAATTCATCATTGAAAAAAAAAATTGTCTCCAAAAACACACAGGTCAAATTTGGTTCAATTCGCTTGATTAGTTCTCGAGTTATGAGGAAATTTGTATTTCATTTGTACAGGAGCCCCTCCTCTTAAAGTGGGGAGGGGTCCTAATTCACCATAGAAAATTTTCTTGCTCTCGAAAACCTTCACATGCCAAATTTGGTTGCATTTGCTTGATTAGTTCTCGAGTTATGAGGAAATTTGTATGGAAGTCCCCCCTCTTAAAGGGGAGAGGAGTTACAATTCCCCTTATAAAGAGGGAGGGGTCTCAATTTACCATAGAATAAATTCTTGTCACCGAAAACACCCACATGCCAAATTTGGTTCTATTTGCTTGATTAGTTCTCGAGTTATGAGGAAATTTGTATTTCATTTGTATAGGAGCCCCCCCTCCTAAAGTGGGGAGAGGTTTTTATTCATCATAGAAAACATTGTTGCCTCCAAAAACACCTACATGCCAAATTTGGTTCCATTTGCTGGATTAGCTCTCGAGTTATAAGGAAATTTGTATTTCGTTTGTATAGGAGCCCCCCCCCCCTCTTAAAGTAGGGAGGGGTCCCAATTCATCATAGAAAAAAATTTTGTCTTCAAAAACACACACATGCCAAATTTGGTTCCATTTGCTTGATTAGTTCTCGAGTTATGAGGAAATTGGTATTTCATTTGTACAGGAGCCCCCCTCTTAAAGTGAGGAGGGGTCCTAATTCAACATAGAAAATTTTCTTGCCCTCGAAAACCTTCACATGCCAAATTTGGTTCCATTTGCTTGATTAGTTCTCGAGTTATGAGGAAATTGGTATTTCATTTGTACAGGAGCCCCCCCTCTTAAAGTGAGGAGGGGTCCTAATTCAACATAGAAAATTTTCTTGCCCTCGAAAACTTTCACATGCCAAATTTGGTTCCATTTGCTTGATTAGTTCTCGAGTTATGAGGAAATTTGTATGGAAACCCCCCCTCTTAAAGGGGAGAGGAGTTATAATTCCCCTTATAAAGAGGGGAGGGGTCTCAAATTACCCTAGAATAAATTCTTGTCACCGAAAACACCCACATGCCAAATTTGGTTCTATTTGCTTGATTTGTTCTCGAGTTATGCAGAAATTTGTGTTTCATTTGTATGGGAGCCCCCCCTCTTAGTGGGGGGAGGGGTCTCTAACCATCACTAAAACCTTTCCTGGCCCCAAAAACCTCTGCAAATGCAAAACTCCATGCAAATTTTCACGCCGATTGGTTCAGTAGTTTTTGATTCTATAAGGAACACAGGACAGACAGACAGACAGACAGACAGACAGACAGACAGACAGACAGACAGACAGACAGACAGACAGGCAGACAGACAGACAGACAGACAGACAGACAGACAGACAGACAGACAGACAGACAGACAGACAGACAGACAGACAGACAGACAGACAGACAGACAGACAGACAGACAGACAGACAGACAGACAGACAGACAGACAGACAGACAGACAGACAGACAGACAGACAGACAGACAGACAGACAGACAGACAGACAGACAGACAGACAGACAGACAGACAGACAGACAGACAGACAGACAGACAGACAGACAGACAGACAGACAGACAGACAGACAGACAGACAGACAGACAGACAGACAGACAGACAGACAGACAGACAGACAGACAGACAGACAGACAGACAGACAGACAGACAGACAGACAGACAGACAGACAGACAGACAGACAGACAGACAGACAGACAGACAGACAGACAGACAGACAGACAGACAGACAGACAGACAGACAGACAGACAGACAGACAGACAGACAGACAGACAGACAGACAGACAGACAGACAGACAGACAGACAGACAGACAGACAGACAGACAGACAGACAGACAGACAGACAGACAGACAGACAGACAGACAGACAGACAGACAGACAGACAGACAGACAGACAGACAGACAGACAGACAGACAGACAGACAGACAGACAGACAGACAGACAGACAGACAGACAGACAGACAGACAGACAGACAGACAGACAGACAGACAGACAGACAGACAGACAGACAGACAGACAGACAGACAGACAGACAGACAGACAGACAGACAGACAGACAGACAGACAGACAGACAGACAGACAGACAGACAGACAGACAGACAGACAGACAGACAGACAGACAGACAGACAGACAGACAGACAGACAGACAGACAGACAGACAGACAGACAGACAGACAGACAGACAGACAGACAGACAGACAGACAGACAGACAGACAGACAGACAGACAGACAGACAGACAGACAGACAGACAGACAGACAGACAGACAGACAGACAGACAGACAGACAGACAGACAGACAGACAGACAGACAGACAGACAGACAGACAGACAGACAGACAGACAGACAGACAGACAGACAGACAGACAGACAGACAGACAGACAGACAGACAGACAGACAGACAGACAGACAGACAGACAGACAGACAGACAGACAGACAGACAGACAGACAGACAGACAGACAGACAGACAGACAGACAGACAGACAGACAGACAGACAGACAGACAGACAGACAGACAGACAGACAGACAGACAGACAGACAGACAGACAGACAGACAGACAGACAGACAGACAGACAGACAGACAGACAGACAGACAGACAGACAGACAGACAGACAGACAGACAGACAGACAGACAGACAGACAGACAGACAGACAGACAGACAGACAGACAGACAGACAGACAGACAGACAGACAGACAGACAGACAGACAGACAGACAGACAGACAGACAGACAGACAGACAGACAGACAGACAGACAGACAGACAGACAGACAGACAGACAGACAGACAGACAGACAGACAGACAGACAGACAGACAGACAGACAGACAGACAGACAGACAGACAGACAGACAGACAGACAGACAGACAGACAGACAGACAGACAGACAGACAGACAGACAGACAGACAGACAGACAGACAGACAGACAGACAGACAGACAGACAGACAGACAGACAGACAGACAGACAGACAGACAGACAGACAGACAGACAGACAGACAGACAGACAGACAGACAGACAGACAGACAGACAGACAGACAGACAGACAGACAGACAGACAGACAGACAGACAGACAGACAGACAGACAGACAGACAGACAGACAGACAGACAGACAGACAGACAGACAGACAGACAGACAGACAGACAGACAGACAGACAGACAGACAGACAGACAGACAGACAGACAGACAGACAGACAGACAGACAGACAGACAGACAGACAGACAGACAGACAGACAGACAGACAGACAGACAGACAGACAGACAGACAGACAGACAGACAGACAGACAGACAGACAGACAGACAGACAGACAGACAGACAGACAGACAGACAGACAGACAGACAGACAGACAGACAGACAGACAGACAGACAGACAGACAGACAGACAGACAGACAGACAGACAGACAGACAGACAGACAGACAGACAGACAGACAGACAGACAGACAGACAGACAGACAGACAGACAGACAGACAGACAGACAGACAGACAGACAGACAGACAGACAGACAGACAGACAGACAGACAGACAGACAGACAGACAGACAGACAGACAGACAGACAGACAGACAGACAGACAGACAGACAGACAGACAGACAGAAATCCTTCTTTATAGGTATAGATATATATATATATATATATATATATATATATATATATATATATATATATATATATATAGCATATATATATATATATATATATATATATATATATATATATATATATATATATATATATATATATATATATATATATATATATATATATATATATATATATATGCTCTCCTTCGCTTTCTTTCTCTCTTCGCTTCGCTCTTCGTTCGGCTCGTCGTTCGCCCTGGGGCCAGGTAGCAGCCGAACGGGAACGGGTGTACGTTTTGGGCTCTCTTTCGGTTCGTGCTCTCGCAGTCGGTCTGCGGCCGCGCTATGTGACGGACGGATGGTTGGTTGCCGTGCGCGAGTAATTGCCACATTGGCATTCGGCATTTGCTGCGGGTGGATTCGGCTGACTTGAGATGGATGATGGTTGAGAGCGGACCGCTCTTTCGTTCGCGCATATATATATATATATCTATATATATATATATATATATATATATCTATATATATATATATATATATATATATATATATATATTTACAAAAATATCAGAAAGCGTGTCCAAAAGGAGCCCTCTACCAGATTTGAAGGCATAATTTAAGCTACCTTTAAAAAAAGTAAGGCAAATGAGAGGGAACATTTTGAGAAAATTAACTTTTATGATTTTTATCATGATTTTCTGTCAGTAAACTTTGGCGCGATTTTGATCAATTAAGTAGTTTTAAGATATAGTAAAAAAATAATTTCATTTCTAAATACGTCCATTTGAAAAGTTATTCTTGGCGAAGAAATTATGTTTAATGGAAAATGAATCCTTATCTGGTATCCAACATATCAGCAAAAATTCATTCCATTCAAAAATAATATTTGAGCTGAAAATGCCCACAAAAAATGACAAATAAAACGGTATAACAAAGGTTCCTTTCACCACTAGGCGGATTTATTCGGGGGTTTTCATCCATGAGGCGAATTTAAAGCTTCTATAATGAAAAAATAATGGCGTTCAGATCATAACAGAGGTTTTGAGCAAGCTATAAAAGATACGAACGAATCTGAACCATAATACCCGGAAATCAAATTATAGAGAAGAATTCGAAATAATTCCAAAAACCGTATGTTCTCTCATCGGCGTAGGCTTATTATTCTTGAGTGGCTACTAATATGTACCAAATTGACCCACAACAGTTACAGTGCGAATATTGATCCATAATTGTGGTTTTAGTTAGAGCCGTACTTTTAAAGATAAATTACTAGATAAAACATGTTTGAATTAAAAAATCAAATATATGTAAATCATAATATAAGAATTTTAGAATTATATGGCCCCTCTTTTCAGCTATCGTATCCTTCGATGACTAATACGTCGAACAATGCTGATAACTCTATCGCTGTGTTACAGTGGAACTGCAGAAGTATCATCCCCAAATTCGACCTTTTCAAACAATTATTTAATATTTCCAACTGTGACGTATTCGCGCTCTGTGAAACATTTCTCAATTCAAGCAATGATCTCAATTTCCACGATTTTAACGTCATCCGACGAGATCGAGGATCACATGGTGGAGGAGTACTTCTAGGGATCAAGAAGTGCTATTCGTTCTTCCGCATAGACCTCCCCTCGTTCTCGAATATTGAAGTCGTTGCCATTCAAGCTAGAATACAAGGAAAGGACCTTTGTATCGCTCAATATATATCCCTCCATCGGTGCGGATTGAGCAGAAGCAACTTTCTGATATTGCAGAATTGCTTCCCGCATCTTTGCTAATTTTGGGAGATTTTAACTCCCATTGCACACAATGGGGGTCGCTATACGACGACAACCGATCCGCCCTTATTAATAACCTGATTGACGACTTCGATATGGCACTCCTAAGCACTGGGAAAGCGACACGTATACATAGTGATGTCCGATTACTTCTCGATTAATCGAACTAATCGATTATCCGCTAAAATAATCGAATAATTTTTAATCGATTGCTTTATGTTCCGATTATTAGATAATCGATTAACTGGCCGATCGATTATGCCGGATTATTTAAAATTTTATTATTTGACAATTTCTAACAAATTTAAATATTACAGTGGCAGGCGCTTACCTTCTAAATGAACCACATACAATCAACCAGTTCGTTGGTTTCGAGGTATGATGCTGATCTAAGAAACGAGTAGTCGTAAGTTCAAATCTCAGCTAGGCGGTGCTCCTAGATAGAGTCAGTAGGATTGTTGCAATAGCCCCGTAACTGTCTTGTACTCTAATAGCTGGCTGTGAAGTCTGTCGATAAAGATGGGTCAAATTTTAGAAAGGATGTTTAACCCCAAGGCTTTGCTTTTAATCATCCAGTTTGCTCGCAGTGGGTCGGTTTAAATACTACGCTGAAGCCTGAAAACCAAACTAAACTTGATCTAGATATTAACCGTGCCACCGTCAAAAGATAATTCGAAATTTGTCAGTCTGTCAGACACGGAATTTTGTAAGAAATTTTTAGAAAATTGGGTAATACCCTTCGTCTTTTTCTATACAAAAATCAAAAAATGCGGTCTGCTCGATTTCTATGTAACTAGCCTAAGTCTGACTGCACATTCCAAAACACTCGTGGACAGTACTACGGGACGCAAAGCTATTTTTTGGTGTCGGGGACGTAAAGGTTATAACCAATCGATTATTTCGATTAATCGATTATGCAGCGCCGATTAATCGATGTCGATTATCGGCCGCCTAAAAAGTAATCGATTATTAACTAATCGATTAACTGTAAAAATCGGACATCACTTCCGAGCACTCTTTGTCCCACCAAATGGTGGAAGACCGCCGATTGATCGTTTTCCCGGGTATCGGTTTCGTCTGAGCTTGAGACCCGGTCGAGGATCAAGCCAGTGATAAACTCGTATTCTTTCTCCGGAGGAAGTTCTTCGCGCGATTCGATGTTTTCCGAGATTATGGTCGCGTACTGTTTCCAATCGATATTGCGTGTGAGGTCATATGTAACATTGATTGAATTCACAGACGGGTAACCATTAGCAATTGATATAAGGATTGGCAGATGATCACTACCGTGGGGATCATTGATTACCTTCCACTTGCAATCTAACGCTAGTGATGTCGAGCAAAGAGATAGATCCAGTACGCTTGCGCGGACTGGAGGATTATGTATACCACGGCTCCTTTAAGTTAACACGAAAGAACCAAATCAAATAAACGAGATTAAAAAAAAATTTAGAATTATAGATCACATATATGCTAATCAGAATATATGATTGTTGTAGTTAACGGTTTGCATTAAAATTGTGCGTGCGACGATTCGTTAAGTGACCCATAATTGTGGAACGACTGTACGATCTGAAATAATCCTATTTTTATTCATTTCGAAAACGGCAAAAATAATTATTTTGTGTTTCTATTGGTGATACAACTTTATTCAAATCCTAAATGAAGGGAAAAAATATCTGAAAAAATTATTAATGGGTAACGACTTTGTTAATCTTCCATAACATTCCATCTGTGCACCTTAATTGAGCAAATAAATAAATAAGTATCTTATAATTGACTTAAGTTTTGCGAGCGTCTTAGTAGAATACGAAACCTAAAACTAAATAAAAAGAAAACTTACCCAATTTAATTCTACTATGCATATTTTATTCATGACAGATACGTATTTCGCGTACAACTTGCAGGCTTCCTCAGTGTCTGCCTACAAGTCGTAGGTGAAATACGTATCTGTGGTGAATAAAGTATACATAGTAGAATTAAATTGGATAATTTTTCTTTTTATTTAATTTTAGATTTAATAATTGGTAAAATAATTGAATAGTTGCCTTAAAATATACACAGATCGAAAAAATGAATATCACGTTCGAAGTAAACTGAAATGCATATAAATTAATGAAAACGTAACATAAATCACAAACATTTTTGCATTAAATAAAACGTAAATACCTAAAAATAAAAAATAAGAAAACTTATCCAATTTAATTCTACTATGTGTATTTCATTCACGACTGAATGATAAAATACACATAGTAGAATTAAATTGAATAAGTTTTCTTATTTTTTATGAATGATAAAATACACATAGTAGAATTAAATTGGATAAGTTTTCTTATTTTTTATTTTTAGGTTTCGTATTCTACTAAGACGCTCCAAAAACTTCAGTCAAAACGTAAATAGGCAAAATCGTTCTTGAACATACATTTTTTCATGAAGCCAAATGTTTATTTGTTTATTTGTTTAATAAATGTAATCAAATAAGCCTACATGTATGCAACACATGCTAGAATATTTTATATTGCGAAAAAACACGTGCTTTTCATGATTAGCGATGTTCTAGTTATGTGCATCTCAAAAGACGTAAATTTACAGGATTTTTTCAAACTGTGTAGACCGCCTAAAGGCGGTCGTGAACAAACCTCGCGTATGCAAAGTCGTGGTTTTTGAATTCCAAGTACATTTTTCGCAAGAAGAAAACTTTTCCCTCCACTGATCCCCCGGCTTGAGTAAAACGGAACGGTACACAACTTCTTAAGCGTTACTTCAATGACCCTTGCTTACCTAATTTTCCGCTCTTTCCCCTACACGCCTTTACCCGTTCGGTTCGGATACTATCGACACCCTTGTTTCATTAATGCTTTTACTGTCCCCTCCAAAATTGTAAAAAATTACCGTTTTAAAAAAAATTAGGTAAAAATCATATTTTTTCGTACAAACCTGCAGGAGCTCATACGACATACGACGACTGGCTTATTAGGCCTCAAAGCCAACTGGGACGAGAATTTCTTATAATACCCTTACTAATAAACCGGGATTCCTGTTTTCAAAATCCCAAGGATTCCAATTTCATAGTAAAGGAGATTCCTTTAGCGAGTTATAGGTATCTCAGGGATCCCAAGTAACAATTTGGGTTTTATTGCACTTTTATGATGGCCTTTAAGACCAAAAGATATAAGAGCATAAGATGCATAAGAGTACAATAAAACTCACATTGTTGCTTGGGATTCCAACTGTTAGATTCTCATACAAGAATCCTGCTTCTATAGACAACGCATTCTGCATGAATATTCTCATATATTCATATATTGAATAAACAAATAAACACATAAACTCACTTCCAAAAAAAGATAAAGATTTTCATTATTTCAAAATATTCGTAAAATTTTTTAAAAACAAAAGCTTAGACATTATTGTTTAAGTTCAAAAAAATAAACATATCGCAAGACAAAATTGGTGACTGCTAACGCATTTTTTTTATCAAGATTCGATATAAGACAATTTTAATATTATAAGACAACTTTTTAGAATGACAAATTGTATTATATTGAGGTATCTCTGTATATTTTTGCATTAAATAAAACGTAAATAGTCTAAACCGTTTGTAAAGATATATTTTTACATCAAGCCAAATGTAATAAATAGGCCTACAGGGTCAATCCCGGCGTAGTGGTTAGCATTCACGCCTCTCACGCCGAGGACCCGGGTTCAAATCCTAACCTCGCAAAAGTCTCGAATAACCTAAAAGTGTTAAAGTGACTATAATCTAACAAAAAAAAAAATAGGCCCACATGTAGACAATACACGCTACGATAATTTATCTTGTGAAATATTGTTCCTTGTAGTAATTTTACGAGTCCTACGCAAATTCATATTTTAATAATAATTACCCATTACATTCAAAATATGGTTGTCAAGCAAGGAGCGGTGCAGTGGGGAGGCAATAATGAAAAACTGATGGTTAAAATGGCTAAACTGCAAACATGTGTGGGACACGCAGATAATAAGAGCTAATCATTTTCGCTTGAGAGTCTAAAAAGGTGGAATTTCCGCAAGAACACGTAATTTTATATAATTTGTATCTATTCCATTTATGTGCGTGTCAGAAGACTTTAATTTACAGATTTTTTTCGAAGTTTGTACTATCAAGATCTTCGCTCATCGTTTCCGGTCATGCGTCCCACTTCCGCGTTTGTTCTGCGTGATACAAGATTACTGTTGTCGGTAATGATTAAACACGATATTTACTGTCAATTTTGGAAATTTGAGTATTTTTGCGATCAACCCTCCAGGCAACGTCTCTATCTTTGATAACTTTTTATTGTGATGCAATGATGGAATTTTCATCACTGAATAAACAATCCTTCTGGATCTAAATCGACACGTTATCATTGGTTCCTTACTAGGACAATTAGAAGGGCTACAGTAACTAAAAGAAGCAACGAAATATTAACTATTCAACGAAATCAAAATAGTTTTATAGTTTATTTTTATCGTTTAATATTTCCCTATATGTGTAAATATAATATTTTATGTGTAAATATAATATTTTATCCGTAAATATATTCTAAATAAATGCTTTTATCTGTTCGGAATTAGGCGCTGCAGTATCCAGTGCAGCCCGTGTTCAACCCTTCAACAAGGACAAGTGTTTCACACTGTTGGTATTAGATGATCAAAATACTGACTGGTCAAAATATTTTCGAGGCAAAAGGCTCCATGGCGATTTCGATATTCGAGTTGAGCAAGCAGAATTCAGAGAGATATCGCTTACTGCAAACGCTGATGCCGGCCCATTAGTCTCGTTCAATCGTGGAAGTTCAAAACAACCAAAGTCTTTTCGACCCGACTTCATCCTTGTTCGTCAAGCTCCTCGGGATGGAACTAAAGATCATAGGTCCACGCTTCTAGGCTTAAAGTATGGAGGAGTGCCTAGTATTAATTCATTACATTCGTTGTATCAGTTTCAGGTGAGTGCAATTTCTCTGAATAATTATGATCAATACTTTATTGTATTGAATGATACCAACATTGAGTAGTGATCAACCGAGACGTTTAAAATTCTAAAGCAACCGAACAATTGTCCAAGTGCTATTGAAGTTTGGCTTTTGCTTGGTAGCCTCAGATTTTGAATGACCGCATCGTACACAGTCTTATTGCTAAAACATTCATTTGGATGAGCCATGCAGATTTGGTATTCCCTTTTTGTTTTCATTTTCATAGATATGACATCAGATGCTTTATTTAATATTTGCTTTGACGGGTTGTCAACAAAACAATGATTCGCACAAAATTAACTATTGGTACCTTTCACCTTTTCACCTAATTTTTTTTTAAACAGGATAAACCGTGGGTTTTTGCACATTTGTTGCAGCTACAGCGACGCTTAGGAAGAGATGCTTTTCCACTTGTTGAACAGACTTTTTTTCCTAATCCACAGGACATGGTGAGTACTGAGTAGCAAATATTGATACCCTCATTCTGTATTCCGACGGATCTTAATTGAGAGGGCTAGAAGGAAAGGGGTGTAAGTGACAAAATTGAAAAAATCGAGATAATGATAGGAAACGATACTTTGAGCATGGTTTTATGCATGCTAGAAAATTCATGTCTAAATTTTACCTTTTAATGACTTTTTTAGAAACATGAAAAAAAAGAGCAAAATAAAAGTTGGGTTTCGCTTGGAAGGAAAGGGGTGTGTAAGTGCAAATAACATTTTCAAAAATGTCTTATAAATCCCAAAAATTAAAATGCTTTTCCAAGATTACAATAGAAATTAATAAAGTGAAGTTAACAGAACCATAGTGCGTCATTAGCTTTGTATTTTAACCTGACGAATTTTCTAGCTGACTTCTAGCTTAACTTTGGATCCGATTTTCTCGAAATTTACTTTTTGTCACTTACACCCCTTTCCTTCTGAGCCACTCAATTTCGTTTGACTTATTTATACGAGCTGTTTCGCCTATTTGATTTTGCTGGCGGAGTGAAAAATACCATCCACCTTTGTTCGACTAACCGATCCGTCGGAATAAATAAAATAAAATAGACTGCAGCTAGAGTCTGAGAATTTCGATTATCTTTAACGAGTGTGAATAACTTCTTAAACCTCTAACTGGTAACATCACCTTAAACCTCTAACGGGTAACATCACTCTAACGGGTAACGATACTGTATCGCAATACCTACGATACAAAAGAAGCTCAAGTTTTGATTTTCATGCGAAAATAATTATCTGATAGAGCGCCAGGTAAGAAATAGTCCTATTGTAAAAATACAACGTGTACAATAATTTTTTTGACAAGGCGACGAGCGACGCGATCTACTCACAAAAAAATACAATGTCCTCTTAAACAACTCAAATATGATCATAGTTTTAATGATGTTTAGTGAGATATGGAGAGATAATCGAACTTGTCAACCTGCAGCTATATATTTGATAAGTAAAAGTGCTGTTCTTAGAACAAAAATAGTCATATATAGGTATAGTGATGATGTCAAAAATCCGTGCTATGCAAAAATGGCGTCTCTGCTGCTGACTGAGAGATCAAACTTTTATGAACTGAACACTTTATGATATAAGTAATATTTTATCCATTTTTTTATTGAAAATTACCATATGAACAATTTAAGAGTATTTGCAATATGTTATATGCATTTTTGTGATTTATACTAATTGCTCCTGTCTCACTTTACGTTTAAATAAAGCGAAATAAACTTCACCTTGGAATTTGGTGCTGACGTAAGAACTACTAATTTTTCTGTATAAACAGGACACAACACATATGTTGTAAGAACAATAAGTGTTGTGTTCTGTCTAGACAGATAAAATAAATATTGTTTTACCTTTGTTATACTATACAACAAAGGTTTAGGAGCAGCCTAATCTCATGATTTTAGTCCTTGAAATGCGGTCATACATATATATTAATATTTTTTTGAAACGGTGGTTCTACAATTGATGAAGAGACGGTATGGGAAAGAAATGAAAATTTTTTGGTGAAGGAGGGGGAAGAGCGGAAAGGTGAGGAGGGGGGGGGACATTGGTAGCTACGCTTAACAAGTAGTCGTTTTGACTCCTACCTTTTGTCCATGACTGGAAGGTGCATGAGGCTGGAGGGCCGAGCCACATATACCAATCGATCAGGTTCGACGAACTGAGCATGGCTGTGTGTGTGCGTGTGTATGTGTGTATGTATGTGCGCTTTGATTTTCTATCGCCTATTCCTGGGAGATGGCTGAACCGACTCAACTGCTATTACTTACTATTATTGCCTAGTATATCACTACACTCAAGTCTTTTTTTACACGGGGAATACGTGCCGTGTAAAAAACCGTTTAAAAAAACCGCGTTAATTCAAAAATTGTTGTAAAACAAAACCGTGTTAATTCAAAAATTGTCGTAAAAAACATTTTAATTCAAAAATTGTCGTAAAAAAACGTGTTAATTCCAAAATCGTCGTAAAAATGTAAAATCTTCTATCAGTATCATGAAGCATAAAATGTACGAATTCCTTTCGTTGTTTTCCGCCACGAAACAGTTTCGTACACTCTTAACCCTCAATTAATCAACCAAAAAATCAACGCAATCTGATGAACCGGGTACAGGTGTACCCACTTTTTTTTAACCCACCGCTCACCCCCACCACTAAAAAGCTCTCTAAAAAGCTCTTATTAGAGCCCCCTGGTGACGGGCACCAAGGTAATAGGAAACAAAAGCAAAAAGAGTAAAGACTTTATCTAAATTACACTATTACCAAATCAAATTTCAAATATACATAAAGCAGTAAAACAATCAATGAGTAATACAATGAGTGCCTAGTGGATTAGTAATCCTTTGAAGGGCCTCAACAAAGAGAAATTGGCAGCAAAAATTAGATTTTTCAAACTAAAATATAAATTACTGGTATTTGAATAAGTAATAGCAAGATGATATAAAAAGTTTAGCGAAGTTGAAAATGATTATAAAACCTGATTTAATCCACCCAGTGGTGAAAGGAACCTTTGTTATACAGTCTTACTTGCAATTTGAGATTGAAATCGACACGTTTGGTTTACATGAAATTTTTGGAAATTGAATAAGTTTACAAAATTTGAACCAGATAGAAGCACAGAAGCACTTATAAATTTTGATAGTTTCTTTTCTCATGAAATTGCGAAATTGCTGAGTAAGTTGTTACTAATGAGGGTAAGTGCAAGTAAAAGTAAGTTGTAAGATGAAATATTATTCTTTAACGTATACATTGCGTAGTAAAGGTCTAGTTAATAGATTTTTGAACCATGCATAATTTCCTGTAACGCCATTCTATTTGATTCACAACAATAAAGTTTTCTTGAATAAATTTCATCAATTTTTATGAATCTTCGGTTACTCACGTTGTTGTATTTTGTACACCATATGTAGGTTTTTGAATGCCATATTGTTATATAGTTACAAATCGTATGTTACGTATATACTAACGTATATTCTTCAATAAACTTGTTATGAGCAAAATGTCAGAATTATTCAATGCATTAATACTTTAAATTGTTAGCAAAATAGATTAGCAAAATCCGATATCACAGAAACGAAGCAAGTAGCATGTGAGGTGTACCGCAATTGGCCCCAACTGGAATTTTCTTTCGTTTCTTCATATGGAAAAATGGTGTCTGTGTGCAGCAAAACTACCAGCAAATGTAAAATGTTTAAAATGTATCCATCTGTTGGTAGTCGAGTAATTCGGGGTCAAAATCAGGGTATTTTTTATAATCAAAGTTCTACAGTTCGTAAACAAGCAAACATAGAGGTATACTATATTCAGCAAAGTTGTGTATTTTTATTATTTATACAACTTTGTAATACCTGAAAAAGTCATACAACAATTACAAAAAGAGCTAAAATAGAAAAACTGATTTTTCAAACTCATATACAATAAATAAGATCTCTTCGTTGAAGAGATAGAAGGTTACTGTCTTCAGCAAAATTTCTTATAATAATATGCTCTAAAACTTTGCAGAACACATCAATGTGTTATATTAAAACTGAAGGAAAATAATTTTTTTATTTCACTTTTAGGGGGATTAATCAAAATTCAAATTCTACCAGACGATAGAGCTTTCAATTTTAAGAAACTCTTCCAAAGGTTCGATAAACTTAAAACCAAGTTTTCCTAGTCAAAACTCTAGTGCGCACGTTTTCTTTGGTTTTGGGCTATTGTGCGCGCGAGTAACTGTGTTATAAAAGTTGGCGCGAGTGTTCGAGGGTTAATATCTTTTGACCTGTAAAACCAATTGTTATGAAATTTTGCATATATATTCGTAGTGTGAAAACCTCTCGTTTGATATTAAAATAATTGAAATTAGGTTATTTTTCTTGGTTAAAATTATTATAAATTATTGTTAATTTTGGTGTGGTGTATTGAATTACTCATAACTTTTAAATTAAAGATCCAATCAAAAAACCATTCAATAGTGATCTATCCGGCTATATTACCTGCCAAATGAAACTAATAGCACGTAAATCGGTTTGGCCATCTCTGAGAAACAGGCGATCATTTGAACCTTGTCAAAACTGGTTTTTTAAGCATAACTTTTAAACCACTTGTTTGTTTTCAATAAAAATTGGCGTGAAGTTTAGCAATAGTGAGAGCTTTCATTTGGTACTAAGATCGATGAAATCGGTTATGTGGTCCCGGAGAAAACCGTGTCACGTAATTTTCACATTTTTGCTTATAACTTTTAAACTAAAAGTCAGACCACGAAACCATTTAATAGTGATATACTAGGTAAAAATACCTTTCAAATAAAAGTTATAGCAGACGAAGTGGTACAACCATCTCCGAGAAATAGGCGATTGAAAATTGAAGCGCACACACATACACACATACACACACACACACACACAGACATTGCTCATTCGTCGAACCTGATCGATTGGTATATGTGACACGGCCCTCCGGGCCTCAGATCGACTTCGTGTTTTTCGACCAATTCTTAAACCTTTGTTATATAGTATAACAAAGGTAAAAACATACTTATTCTTTCTTTGAGAAATGTTTTTAATCTGAACTTGAAAGTGTTGCTATTTTGAATTGATTTAAGCTCGCTGGGAAGAGAATTGTACAATTGCGGTCCTTTTATCCGTTATCCGCTTTTGACCTAGAGTAGTCAGAGCTCTATTACGTAGCAAATGGTTTGCTTGCCTAGTGTTTAGTGAATGATTTGTCATTGAGATTTGAAGATTGTGATGCCTGTTGTGATTATCATGCAGAATGTTGTGAAAAAACGTGTATGTTTGTAAATCGCATACCCAAGTAACCAGTAAGCACTAAACACTAGTCCTTGGACCACATTGTATAAGCATACAGAACTATGATTAAAAGCATATTTTTCTTTATATACTTCTGTAGAACTCACATAATGCTAAAAAGGCGGAATAGCGGGTTGTTAAAATGCTACGCCACAAGTATTCAATAAGCATTATCAGTGTTTGTTTGAGGCTTAAACGAAACGTCATTTTGTCTACATTATCGACGTATCGAAAAAGTATCGATGGCATATCGTTTGCTTGTTATGGTAAATAAAAATAGATTCGGTCGGGATTTAAAAAACTAAAAAAGCTAGCGATTTTTTTTGCTGCATCTCAAGGGGAGCAGGATAAACAACAGAACCATTTTTGGAAATGCTGAATAATCTTACCTAGACAGGGCTCGAACCGGGAGTTAGTCATGCAACCTCATTCGTTTCCTTGCACCTTTGCTATCTAAACCATAGCGGATGTGATTGAGTGAGGTGAAATTAGTCGTATTTAAATCTTGGTGATATTCCCTCTCATATCATAGCTACTTGTCCTGCATTACCAACAGGGTAGAAAAAGACAGCAACCGTCAGATGGAAGAGGGCACAAATAGTGGCCGCAGAATAGCAAAATAAGAAGTCAAGTACAAGCCGTTCATCAACACTTACGGCTCGTTTTAATGCAATTGACTAAATGCATTATATTGTTACGTTATATGCGCATATATTGCTTTCTTTAATGCTGATTTACGTTAATGCTTCTATGCATCAACAATGTTAATATACGTTTTATAAGCATTAAGATTGCTAATATACAAAAGTTTGGCACTTAGGATGCAGAATTATTTCCAATATACGGTTTTAGATTAATGCTTATGGTTACTTGGGTAATGCTCGAATTGGAAGAATGCTGTGGGACGTGTCTGAGTAAATAGTCTGAGTTGGGTGCAAGTGTGGTAGAGCAAGGATAATTTTCATGCATCTTTTTTGCAGCACTGGTAATGGTTTTATTTTGGACTTGCAGGTATTTCCCCACACTATGTTTAAATATTGGAAGCTAGAGTGAATGCAAGCGTTATAGTAAGTTAATAGTGTTTTCCGATTTATAAATGGACTAAGCCGACGCATGTATGCACAAAGAACGGCGACTTTCTTTTCCAAAAACTTTATATGATTACTCCACGATAAAGTAGCATCAAGCACCACGCCTAAATATTTAAATTCCGCAGCTTCTTCTATGCTAAAGGACCCTAGTTTTGGATTGTTAAAGTTACTTATTTTTTCCTAGGTGAACGAAAAATCATAAATTTAGTTTTTGAAAGATTTAGGGAAAGCAAATTGATTGAAAAGTAAAGAATTTTCAGATCGTACTCCATTTCAGATACTGCAGTTACAGGATTTTCACTCGGGTAAAATAACGCTGTGTCATCAGCAAAAAGCCTCGATACTCCCTTTAATCGAAGATTTGCGATATCGTTAACATATACCAGAAATAGGAATGGCCCTATATTACTACCCTGAGGGACGCCATTTCCAACTAAACGAGATGAACTATTGACACCGTTAACAGTAACAAATTGTTTTCGATCAGTTAGGTAACTTTTAATTAAATCATTTGCTACTCCTCTGATTCCATAGCATTCCAATTTTTTTATTAATATGTCATGATTCAGAGTGTCGAAGGCCTTTTTCAAATCTAAGAAAAGAGCTGCTACCAGATTTTTAGCTTCACTTTCTTGATTTAAGTTATCTACCAATTCAACAATTGCTGCAGTAGTACTACATCCACTTCTGAATCCGTATTGCATGCAATAGAATATATTATTGTATTCAAAAAAGCTTACTAACCGCGTGACTAAAAGTTTTTCAAAAATTTTATTGAAAACTGATAGTGTAGAAATTGGTCGGTAATTACTTGGAGTACACAGGTCACCAGATTTAGGAATTGGAATAACTTTAGCAATTTTCAATATAAGTTCCTGAAGAAATTATAACATTTCACAGAGAATTTTTGCGAACTGCAAAGGGTTGGTTTTAATTGCGTGAACTGGAATGTTATCCGGTCCATAGCTTTTTTTAACATTAAGACCATTAAAAAGTAAAACTACCTCATTAACAGTCGCAGGTCGTAAGAAGATTGAATTATTCACATGTCGAATGTTGCTGTACGGATTTAGATTAGATGGCTTGGGAATATCATCAGCTAACTTCTGCCCAATTGATGTGAAGTACCTATTAAAAATTTCACAGGTTTCAATATCATTTTTTGCTCTCAAACCTTCGGATATTAACATTATATCTTTTTTTGCTTTGACTTCCAAACAGTAAATTTATGGTCGGACTGGTCGGACTGGTCGGACTGGTCGGGACTGGTAGCACTGAGAAGATTGTCATAATACCGTTTTTTGCAACTTTTTACCTTTGTTATCTATCTATACCTATAAAGAAGGATTTCTGTCTGTCTGTCTGTCTGTCTGTCTGTCTGTCTGTCTGTCTGTCTGTCTGTCTGTCTGTCTGTCTGTCTGTCTGTCTGTCTGTCTGTCTGTCTGTCTGTCTGTCTGTCTGTCTGTCTGTCTGTCTGTCTGTCTGTCTGTCTGTCTGTCTGTCTGTCTGTCTGTCTGTCTGTCTGTCTGTCTGTCTGTCTGTCTGTCTGTCTGTCTGTCTGTCTGTCTGTCTGTCTGTCTGTCTGTCTGTCTGTCTGTCTGTCTGTCTGTCTGTCTGTCTGTCTGTCTGTCTGTCTGTCTGTCTGTCTGTCTGTCTGTCTGTCTGTCTGTCTGTCTGTCTGTCTGTCTGTCTGTCTGTCTGTCTGTCTGTCTGTCTGTCTGTCTGTCTGTCTGTCTGTCTGTCTGTCTGTCTGTCTGTCTGTCTGTCTGTCTGTCTGTCTGTCTGTCTGTCTGTCTGTCTGTCTGTCTGTCTGTCTGTCTGTCTGTCTGTCTGTCTGTCTGTCTGTCTGTCTGTCTGTCTGTCTGTCTGTCTGTCTGTCTGTCTGTCTGTCTGTCTGTCTGTCTGTCTGTCTGTCTGTCTGTCTGTCTGTCTGTCTGTCTGTCTGTCTGTCTGTCTGTCTGTCTGTCTGTCTGTCTGTCTGTCTGTCTGTCTGTCTGTCTGTCTGTCTGTCTGTCTGTCTGTCTGTCTGTCTGTCTGTCTGTCTGTCTGTCTGTCTGTCTGTCTGTCTGTCTGTCTGTCTGTCTGTCTGTCTGTCTGTCTGTCTGTCTGTCTGTCTGTCTGTCTGTCTGTCTGTCTGTCTGTCTGTCTGTCTGTCTGTCTGTCTGTCTGTCTGTCTGTCTGTCTGTCTGTCTGTCTGTCTGTCTGTCTGTCTGTCTGTCTGTCTGTCTGTCTGTCTGTCTGTCTGTCTGTCTGTCTGTCTGTCTGTCTGTCTGTCTGTCTGTCTGTCTGTCTGTCTGTCTGTCTGTCTGTCTGTCTGTCTGTCTGTCTGTCTGTCTGTCTGTCTGTCTGTCTGTCTGTCTGTCTGTCTGTCTGTCTGTCTGTCTGTCTGTCTGTCTGTCTGTCTGTCTGTCTGTCTGTCTGTCTGTCTGTCTGTCTGTCTGTCTGTCTGTCTGTCTGTCCGTATGTTCCTTATAGAATCGAAAACTACTGAACCAATCGGCATGAAAATATGCATGTAGAGGTTTTTTGGGGCCAGTAAAGGTTTTAGTGATGGTTAGAAACCCCTCCCCTCACTAAGAGGGGGGGGCTCCCATACAAATGAAACACAAATTTCTGCATAACTCGACAACTAATCAAGCAAATAGAACAAAATTTGGCATGTGGGTGTTTTCGGTGACAAGAATTTATTCTATGGTAAATTGAGACCCCTCCCCTCTTTATAAGGGGAATTATAACTCCTCTCCTCTTAGAAAAGGGGAGGCTTCCATACAAATTTCCTCATAACTCGAGAACTAATCAAGCAAATGGAACCAAATTTGGCATGTGAAGGTTTTCGAGGGCAAGAATATTTTCTATAGTAAATAAGGACCCCTCCCCACTTTAAGAGGGGGGCTCCTGTACCAAAGAAACACAATTTTCCTCATAACTCGAGAAGTAATTAAGCAAATGGAACCAAATTTGGCATGTGGGTGTTTTTGGAGACAAAAATTTTTTCTATGATGAATTGGGACCCCTACCCACTTTAGGAGGGGGGGCTCCTATACAAATGAAATTCAAATTTCCTCATAACTCGAGAACTAATCAAGCAAATGGAACCAAATTTGACATGTAAGTGGTTTTGGACGCAAGATTTTTTTCTATGGTGAATTGCGACCCCTCTCTTCTTTAGAAAGCGAGTTATGGCCCATCTCCCCTTTAAGAGGGTGGGCTTCCATACAAATGAAATGCAAATTTCCTCTTATCTCGAGAACTAATCAATCAAATGGAACCAAATTTGGCATGTGGGAGTTTTAGATGGCAGAAATTTTTTCTATGGCGAATTACGACCCCTTCCCCTTTTAAGAGGGGAGCTCCCATACAAATGAAATTCAAATTTCCTTATAACTTGAGAACTAATCAAGCAAATGGAACCAAATTTGGCATGTGGGAGATTTTGGAGTCTTGAATTTATTTTACGATAGTTAGACACCTCTCACCCCTGTGGTAGGGGGATATGGACTCTCATACAAATAAAACAGAAATTTTTGCGAAACTCAAAAACTAATCGAACTCGAGAAATTCGAGACTCTTCCATAAAACATTAGTCAATACAAGACCACAAAAACTATCTATAGTAACACTAGATCATTCAGGACGAGACGGTCGCGAGTTTTGCCGGTGACCCGCCGTCGGAAGCGCCGCCCACGGGGGGGCTTGCAAAACTCGAGATTGTGACAAAGATCATCCGAGATTCATGATTTATGTACAACGCAGGTTAATTTGTGGCAATACGAAGTTTGTCGGGTCAGCTAGTACTATATAACAAAGGTTTAGAAATTGATCGAAAAACACGAAACTGATCCGAGGCCCGTAGGGCCGAATCACATATACCAATTGATAGAGCTCGACGAACTGAGCAATGTCTGTGTGTGTGTGTATGTGTGTATGTGTGTATGTGTGTATGTGTGTGTGCAGCTCATTTTCTATCGCCTGTTTCTCGAAGATGGCTGAGCCGATTTGATCGCTTTTACTTTTGTTTGAAAGGTATTATTGTCTAGTATATCACTATTGAATTGCTTTGCGGTCCGACGTTTCGTTTAAAAGTTATAAGCAAAAATGTGAAAACTACGTGACACGCGTTTCTCCTGAACTACGCAACCAATTTCAACGATCTTAGTACCAAACGAAAGCTCTTGCTGTTACTAAACTTTTTACCAAGTTTTATTGAAAACGAACAAGTAGTTTAAAAGTTAGCCTTAAAAAACCATTTTTGATAAGGTTCAAATGATCGCCTGTTTCTCAGAGATGGCCAAACCGATTTATGCGCTATTAGTTTTATTTGGCAGGTAATATAGCCGGATAGATCATTATTGAATGGTTTTTGGATTGGACGTTTAATTTGAAAGTTATGAGCAATCGTATACACCACATCAAAATTAACAATAATTTATAATAATTTTAACCAAGATAATTTACCTAATTTCAATTATTTTAATATCAAACGAGAGGTTTTGACACTACGAATATATATGCAAAATTTCATAAGAATTGGTTTTACCGGTCAAAAGATATTAATCCTCGAACGCTCGCGCCAACTTTTGCAACACAGTTACTCGCGCGCACAATAGCCCAAAACCAAAGAAAACGTGCGCACTAGAGTTCTGACTAGGAAAACTTGGTTTTAAGTTTATCGAACCTTTGGAAGAGTTTCTTGAAATTGAATGCTCTATCATCTGGTAGAATTTAAATTTGGATTAATCCCCCTAAAAGTGAAAAAAAAATTATTTTTCTTCAGTTTCAATATAACACATTGATGTGTTCTGCAACGTTTTAGAGCCTATTATTACAAGAAATTTTGCTGAAGACAGTAACCTTCTATCTCTTCAGCGAAGACAGAGAAATCTTATTTATTGTTTCGGTATTTGTAAAATCAGTTTTTCTATTTTAGCTCTTTTTGTAATTGTTGTATGACTTTTTCAGGTGTTACAAAGTTATACAAATAGTAAAAATACACAACTTTGCTGAAAATAGTATACCTCTATGTTTGCTTGTTTAGGAACTGTAGAACTTTGATTATAAAAATATACTGATTTTAACCCCGAATTACTCGACTACCAACCGACGGATACATTTTAAACATTTTACATTTGCTGATAGTTTTGCTACATACAGACACCATTTTTCCATATGAAGTAACGTGAAAAAATTCCAGTTGGGGCCAATAGCGGTACACCTCACCTGACGGTTTATGCTGACCTATTTTCCTAACAATTTAAAGTATTATTGCATTGAATAATTCAGGCATTTTGCTCATAACAAGTTTTTGAAGAATATACGTTAGTTAAACAACGATTGGTAAATATGGCATTCAAAAACCTACACATGTTGTTCAGAATACAACAGCGTGAGTAACCGAAGGTTAATAAAAATTGACGAAAGTTTTTCAAGAAAACTTTATTGATGCATAGTTATGCATAGTTCAAAAACCTATAAACTAGACCTTTACTACGCAATGTACATGTTAAAGAATAATATTTCTTCTTACAACTTACTTTTACTTGCACTTACCCACATTAGTAACAACTTACTCAGCAATTTCATGAGAAAAGGTACTATCAAAATTTTGGGGCGAACCAACCAACGGTTGAAAGCCCCATCAAATGTAAAAAAAAAATTGTAAGTGCTTCTATTTTGTTCAAATTTTGTAAGCTTATTCAATTTCCAAAATTTTTATGTAAACCAACGCACAATGCAACGTTAACTAATAGATGAAATATGTTCCGAAGACGTGTCGATTTCTATCTCAAATAGCAAGTAAGACCGTATAACAAAGGTTCCTTTCACCAATAGGTGGATTAAATCAGGTTTTTTTTACCTAATTCTACTTTCTTGCTGACATGTTTTAACATTTCTTTCAGGCGTAAGTCATTAGGGTTTCTTTTCACTTTTTTTAGGTAATTTTGTTTGATTCTAATTAGAAACCATAAATCATAAGACATCCACGGACAACGATCATCTTTCATAGGAATATGCTTTGTGAATCTTTTTGTATTATGTTCAAGAAGAGTATTATACTTTCCAATAATTTCTCGCAAAGATTGGTCTACATCAATTATTGGGCCTATGCCATTGATATACCTATTGAATTCATTGGACAGGTTGACACGATTGACTAGAGTTTTAACTACTAATAAAGCTTCTTTGTTTGTGACAAGATTTACTGCGGACACAATTTGGAAATGATCACTTACATCGGTAAAAATAGTATCATTACGTACACGCGAAGCATCTTCAATTTTACATACTAAATGATCCAGAATATTGTCACTGCTCGGGCGGGTACTGAATGTATTAGCACGTATCAGTCCATACGACTCAAGTAGCCTCTTATATGTGACCACAACGTTATTGCCAAGAGAATTCACTGGTATATTGACGTCTCCCGCAAGGAAAAACGAACGATTATTACAGACTGACTGAAACCAATTCTCTATTATATCGAAAAAGTTATGAGAGTCGAATGAAGGAGGCCGATAAACTCCATGAATATCAAATAAGTGACTATTGATATTTAATTCAATCTGAATGTGATGTAATCCGTTTACCATTGACTGCAACTCTGTGTTTTAGATTTTTATTCACATAGACGGCCGCCACCATTGGAAGATTCTCTACAGGAGATCCGGGGATATTGTAGAGAAGACAATTCTGCTCCTTAACCCATGTCTCACTTACAATGACAACATCAATTGGTGTGACAATTTGATCTAAGCACTGTGATATATTATCAAACTTTCCCATTTCGTTCATTCCCCTAATGTTCCATTGCAAAATACGCAAGCTTTTAGGTGATTCAACATAATTTTGGTTATTATAATCGTAATTAACTGTTTACAACGCATTTCCATTTTTCTTCCTCTTGAGTGGAGGAGACGGTTGTTCAGGAGAAGAAGCATTTGGTAGTAAATTCTTGTAGCGTGTTATTGAAAAATTTAAATCATCTCTGTTCCGAATAACATCCGATTTAGATTTTTCATCCTTCTTCGCCAGAACAACACCTCCTCTTCCCGACCATACGTATTGTATATTTAATAGCACTTGAGATTCCCGGAGGTCTTTCAGTAATTCAACAGCAAGAGGTGTCAGTTCATCACGAATTGCAATATTGGTTGGTCTTCCATTCATAAGCAACTTAGGGTCAATCATATTTGAAGTTATTTTACCTATTTCTTTCTTCCTGGCAAGTACCAGATCTTTCACGTTACTATTTTGGAACATAACTCTAATCGGTATCAAAGCATTATTTGTTTTACTAGTCGCGTACATTCTACCAACAGATACAATTGAGTCGCGAGAAGGTTGAATTCCTGTTTATGACATAAAACTGTTAATTACTTCATTTATGTTTTCTTCTGGACTCGCCGGTATACCGAGGAATATTGCATTTTTCGTTACCGATTTTTCATTTATTTTATCGGCGTTCGCTTCGAGTTTTTGTACTACTCCCGAGACAGATGCAAGGGACGTTTTGAGTTCATTTACTTCTTTCTTTAGACTTTTATTTTCAGCTTTTAATTCTTTAAAATCAGCCACAATGGTGTTTGACGACAAAAATTCTTGAGACGATTCTATCGCAGTGGTAACTGATTTTACTTCTTCTCTAACCGCTCGTAACTCTGCAGATACAATTGTCTTCAGTTCAGCTGTAACTTGTCCAACTATGGATGATTTGTTATTTTGCATATCAAAGATTCGTTTGTAAATGTCAGCGCAACTGGATGAGCAAAAGTACATATTCTCTCTGGCCCGACGGATTGCATTCCCGATAATTTTCTTGCACTGAAAGTGCGCACTTTGGAAACAGTATGCACATGTTACTAATTTATTAACGTCAGTTTCCTCTTTCTTACATAATACGCATAAATATTTATCACAATCTATATCATCCATTTTCACGACCCCTCCCCACTTTAAGAGGGGGGGGGGGCTCCTGTACCAAAGAAACACAATTTTCCTCATAGCTCGAGAAGTAATTAAGCAAATGGAGCCAAATTTGGCATGTGAGTGTTTTGGGAGACAAAAATTTTGTCTATGATGAATTGGGACCCCTCCCCGTTTTTGGAGGGGGGGATCCTATACACATGAAATATAAATTTCCTCATAACTGAAGAACTAATCAAGCAAATGGAACAAAATTTGGCATGTGAATGTTTTCGAGGGCAAGAATATTTTCTATGGTAAATAAGGACCCCTCCCCACTTTAAGAGGGGGGGCTCCTATACAAACGAAATACAAATTTCCTCATAACTCGAGAACTAATCAAGCAAATGGAACAAAATTTGGCACGTGGGTGTTTTTGGAGACAAAATTTTTTTGTATGATGAATTGGGACCCCTCCCCACTTTAGGAAGGGGGGCTCCTATACAAATGAAATGCAAATTTCCTCATAACTCGAGAATTAATCAAGCAAATGGAACCAAATTTGGCATGTGAAAGTTTTTTAGGGCATGAATATTTTCTATGGTGAATTAGAACCCCACCCCACTTTAAAAGGGGGGCTCCTATACAAACAAAATACAAATTTCCTCATAACTCGAGAACTAATCAAGCAAATGGAAATAAAAGAAATCTGGAAGTAAATATGGTTGCGTTTGCAAAAAGAACAGATGTAATGCACTATATCATTCAATATCATCGAAACTTATCGTTGTGCTAAAAATCGTATTCCCAGTGTACACTTAGCAATTTCACGACAAAAAGTGCTCCGATTTAGCTCAAATTTTGCATGTTTGTTCGTTTTTCGAAAATTTATGACCTATATTTTATATTTGACGCTTAGGGATTCCCCTTGTGACTTAGGGTGGTTCAAAAATCATCACCCTTGCCATGAGACCTTTTTTTAAAAATTCATAACTTTTGATTCACTTGACCGATTTTAATGATTTTGATGGCAAATGAAAGATATGATGACGAGCTTTTAAGAAAAATTGTAGCCTACATGAGTTTTCTGTGAAAAATATTGAATCGAAACCCAAATTTGTTTACTTTTAAAATCATTGAATTTTAGTGTTTTCATGTTGTAATACTTAAAACATTCTAGTTTTTATATTTTTTTCTGAAAGTCTTTTTACATAACATATCAAAATTTTAGAAACGTATCTTTTTACCTTTGTTATACTATATAACAAAGGTTTAGAAATTGGTCGAAAAACACGAAATCGATCCGAGGCCCGTAGGGCCGAATCACATATACCAATTGATAGAGCTCGACGAACTGAGCAATGTCTGTGTGTGTGTATGTGTGTATGTGTGTATGTGTGTGTGTGTGCAGCTCATTTTCTATCGCCTGTTTCTCGAAGATGGCTGAGCCGATTTGATCGTTTTTACTTTTGTTTGAAAGGTATTATTGTCTAGTATATCACTATTGAATTGCTTTGCGGTCCGACGTTTCGTTTAAAAGTTATAAGCAAAAATGTGAAAACTACGTGACACGCGTTTCTCCTGAACTACGCAACCAATTTCAACGATCTTAGTACCAAACGAAAGCTCTTGCTGTTACTAAACTTTTTACCAAGTTTTATTGGAAACGAACAAGTAGTTTAAAAGTTAGCCTTAAAAAACCATTTTTGATAAGGTTCAAATGATCGCCTGTTTCTCAGAGATGGCCAAACCGATTTATGCGCTATTAGTTTTATTTGGCAGGTAATATAGCCGGATAGATCATTATTGAATGGTTTTTGGATTGGACGTTTAATTTGAAAGTTATGAGCAATCGTATACACCACATCAAAATTAACAATAATTTATAATAATTTTAACCAAGATAATTTACCTAATTTCAATTATTTTAATATCAAACGAGAGGTTTTGACACTACGAATATATATGCAAAATTTCATAAGAATTGGTTTTACCGGTCAAAAGATATTAATCCTCGAACGCTCGCGCCAACTTTTGCAACACAGTTACTCGCGCGCACAATAGCCCAAAACCAAAGAAAACGTGCGCACTAGAGTTCTGACTAGGAAAACTTGGTTTTAAGTTTATCGAACCTTTGGAAGAGTTTCTTGAAATTGAATGCTCTATCATCTGGTAGAATTTAAATTTGGATTAATCCCCCTAAAAGTGAAAAAAAAATTATTTTTCTTCAGTTTCAATATAACACATTGATGTGTTATGCAACGTTTTAGAGCCTATTATTACAAGAAATTTTGCTGAAGACAGTAACCTTCTATCTCTTCAGCGAAGACAGAGAAATCTTATTTATTGTTTCGGTATTTGTAAAATCAGTTTTTCTATTTTAGCTCTTTTTGTAATTGTTGTATGACTTTTTCAGGTGTTACAAAGTTATACAAATAGTAAAAATACACAACTTTGCTGAAAATAGTATACCTCTATGTTTGCTTGTTTAGGAACTGTAGAACTTTGATTATAAAAATATACTGATTTTAACCCCGAATTACTCGACTACCAACCGACGGATACATTTTAAACATTTTACATTTGCTGATAGTTTTGCTACATACAGACACCATTTTTCCATATGAAGTAACGTGAAAAAATTCCAGTTGGGGCCAATAGCGGTACACCTCACCTGACGGTTTATGCTGACCTATTTTCCTAACAATTTAAAGTATTATTGCATTGAATAATTCAGGCATTTTGCTCATAACAAGTTTTTGAAGAATATACGTTAGTTAAACAACGATTGGTAAATATGGCATTCAAAAACCTACACATGTTGTTCAGAATACAACAGCGTGAGTAACCGAAGGTTAATAAAAATTGACGAAAGTTTTTCAAGAAAACTTTATTGATGCATAGTTATGCATAGTTCAAAAACCTATAAACTAGACCTTTACTACGCAATGTATATGTTAAAGAATAATATTTCTTCTTACAACTTACTTTTACTTGCACTTACCCACATTAGTAACAACTTACTCAGCAATTTCATGAGAAAAGGTACTATCAAAATTTTGGGGCGAACCAACAAAGCCCCATCAAATGTAAAAAAAAATTGTAAGTGCTTCTATTTTGTTCAAATTTTGTAAGCTTATTCAATTTCCAAAATTTTTATGTAAACCAACGCACAATGCAACGTTAACTAATAGATGAAATATGTTCCGAAGACGTGTCGATTTCTATCTCAAATAGCAAGTAAGACCGTATAACAAAGGTTCCTTTCACCAATAGGTGGATTAAATCAGGTTTTTTTGTTTTGGAGATACAAATTTTTTAAAAAATAGTCTCAATTATTTTTAGGGCCATTCTAACTCACTAGGGGGTACCCTAAGCGCAAAATTAAAAATGAAGATATAAAATTTTAAGAAAAGGAACAAATACACAAAGTTTCAACTAAATCGGAGCACTCTTTATCGTGGAATTGCTAAGTGGGTAGACCTGTACCCGGTTGATCAAATTCGGGATATTAGACTTTGACGGTCCAAAACTCAAAATTTTTTTTCAACATGTTTTTAAATAAATGAGTGGTTTTATCCAAATTCGTCTAAATAACGAGGAACAGAAGCCCTTAGACATCATTTCAAAAAGAACATGCCGAAATCGGAGTATGGAATATGAAAAGGGTACAGGTGTACCCGGTTGATCAATTGAGGGTTAAATGAATTTACGTGTAATTAGATTCGAAGTCTTGTGTTCCTACTACCAAAAAAGTGGTAGTAGGAACACAAAACTGTGTTATTTATCACAGTGAATAATCCATTTAGGCTTTTACAAATTTGGAAAAAGTGTATGTCCTGGTATCGAAATATTGTTAAAGGGGGGGTGGGGGGTTAAGAAAAAAAAATAACATCAAACCTTCAATAACTAAACAAAGGAGAAGAAACCATTCTATATTTTTCCAGATTAATAAAAGTTCAATACAAAACAGTTGTACAGTACTTAAATTTTAGTTCAAACCAGAACAACTTTCAAAATTTTTTGATCCAAGCACATAAAGTAAGTATTCTGGCAGAGATGAATCAACTTGAAAATAGTGGAGTGCTAGAGGATCACCTTGGAGAGCCATAAATGTGTAACTTGACCTTCATTTGAATTTTGTTTTTTACTTGCATGTCACTCGGTTAGTTACCTTGTATTTTAGAATAATCCAAATCTAGTTCAGAACTCGGTAACCACGAAATAGTATCGGAATCTAATCTTCTCGTAAAAATGGCAATTTACGTCCCTAAAATTTTTTTACTTGGAACGCATGTGCTATGCTACTGACATTTTTTAGGAAAAAAAAATCTCTGACACCATTCATGTTTGAAACCGCTTGTTTCTTGGTCAACCTTTTAGTCATATGAATATCAGCCCATTCCTCAGCTGATGCTGGTTCTCAACAATAACGTGTTTATCTTTGATATATTAAGGATGCAAACGCACCACTATCTATCAGAAGCGATTGTCATTGTTTGACTAATAGCATTTGTCCAGTCCGGTGCTGCACTTCGGATGAAGCGCAGTACTGCGCTGGGAGTTGTTTTCCAAATATCAGGGCTTCTAACAGCCCTCCGTCGAAGAACCTTGATCTTTAATTGAAAAATTCCGGACATCGGCATAACAGGTGTTCCGAGACTTTTTTTCTGTGCCACAGAATCGACATATATCACCTTGCAGTTTCCCCATAAGCTTCAGATGATAGCGGTTTGGACAATGTCCTGTTATAAGATCAGTATAAATGTTTAGATATATCTCCGAAAGCTCTAGGAATTTGCGAACTATTGAAATATTTGGAGAAATAAACTGTTTCGACTGTCTAGCAATGAAAGTGTTATTCCAATTTAATTCCACTTTCGTACATTTCCGTACTAAAGCTCAATAAAAAAGCAATATAACTTAACATTACTTGATTTGATGTAATGGATAGGGCCACCGTTGATCCCAATAATAATCACAACATGACAATAGTCAGAAAAGTTTCGAACAGTTCAGTGACATCCTTTCTGCATGCGTCCAATGCACGGTAAAAAATTGTATCTTTCAGTTTTTCATCCCTTACATCCAAAATTAGGCTAGGTACATGGACACTACGGAATAAAACGATCAATTTGAAGCCCCGAAAGCACCGATAGCTGATGTTCCAGAGTGTGTAATTTGTTGTATTTCTCTTTTAATCTTATCTACTGCCTATGACAGCAAAATATAATCCCACAGCAATTCGGAATATCTCTGTCAAAAGTGGTAGCAAATTTCACTAATACATTGTTTAGTTGATTGATGCCTCAATCTAATTCGGTTCTTTTGAAGCAAGTTGAATTAAAATGGAACAAAATTTAAAGTAAATGGAGCCAAAAGTCTAATTCCAAGCACCCCAAATTTCGGCGTTGGAACTTAAAGGTTAAGCCTAATAGTCGCCTGTGGCCTGTAGCAGGAATCAGAAACCATTGATGGTGTGGGATAGTTGATCGAGACTAACGGGATAATTACTTCAACTTTGCACGAATTGGGTAATTTAGAGATGTAAACTTGTTGAATTGTAAAAATCTGCTTACCACATTATTCATTATTGCTGCTTAAATCTGCTTGAATTGTAAAAATCTGCATACCACATTATCGCACTTTATTTTTTCGCCCCTTCAAATTTCGAAAATTTTTGAAGGGGGGGCTGACATAAATTTTTTTTTCAAATTTGTATAAGCCTTATAACCAAAATTAATTAAAATTTCTACTCCATATCTTAAAAAAAAACAAGTGAAAAACTCCAACCCGAAAAATCACTTCTGCTCGATTGATAATCGAACTCGGTTGTTTGGGGCTCCTGTCGATGCCGCTAACCAAAGGGCCACAAAAAGTACCTACCCAAGACGTTATAATTCCACAAGGATACATTCCCTTCTTTAGAATCGCTGCAACTTGAGTGCGATGATTACCATCACGTGTTCTTGGGCAAAATGCTTTACGAATGTGCTGTGATCGTAACGCCACACCAACAACACGGTGCCAGCGTGCCTAGCTTGATTTTGTGTATGCAACTGATCTGTAAGGAATATCTATAAGTAAACAGCACAAAACGAAGCAGCAATGCAAGTAAGAATGGTACCACAGAACAGAAGTGGAAGTCCGAACGATTCGGCGATCAAAACTGGTAACAGTCTTTTGACGTAGGAGTACGTCTTACGGCAAGTTTTGAGATAGGGTGTCATTCCAAAAAATCGAAAAACGCGAGCGTCATGAAAAATGATAGGTTTTGAGCGCTAATAGCTCAGCGGCTTTCCGATCGATTTTCAATATTCTTACACCAATCGATCCGAGAATCTTCTAAGAATTGACCCAAATGAAGAAAAGTATGGATTCTTGATGTTGATTTATTGAAAAATTGAAAATAATGAACCTATGTTTTACCAGAATTCTCGCTTCGTGATTGGTTGGAAGATTCTTTACGATGATCTGAACCTATACCAATTTGATATCTGTGCTTGGGAAGTAATCCAAAACAAATGACAAAGCTCCCTCATTTCAACGAGATTTCTTAACACCGCGGTTCAACCTAGACCATTTTGATGTCCTTGCTTGGGAAGCACGCCAGAGAGAGTAACAAAGCCCCCTCGTGCCTACAGATTTCTTACGAACGCGATTAAACCTAGTCTAATTTGATGTCTGTGTTAGGGAAGTGTGCCAGAAAAAATGACACAAGACCGTTGTCCCAACATATCGCAAATTCTTTACTGCGGGACGATTAAACCTCGGCGAACTTGATATCTGTGTTGGAAAAATGTGCTACAGCTGTACTGTTCGGTTATAATACGGCTCTGTATGAATACGCATGCTTGCCGTTTCATTAGAAGTGTAGTGAAAAGAAGTGCTGTTGATAAAATAACATTGAATTGGTATAATCCCTTCAACGTGGGAAACCATGGATTATAAAAACAATCTTTAATTTCAGTAAGGCAGCAGGAAAGTAATAGTTTGTGTTCTTGATTTTGTTAAATTGTTTTCAAATGCACAATCTTTTGAGAATTGAACGTATGCAATGTTACTACTTTGATAAATGTTACATACAACGCATGTAGCATGTATATATGTTGCATATAGCATGTATACATGAAGAATCGAATGGTTACAAGCATGAATACATGCCACTATCACTACAAAGAGACTTACGTAGTCTTGCGTCACCTATATATGCGGTCGTGTCTTGTACACAACCCTTCTGTTTTTTTATTAGAATTTTCTTCTGTTCACTCACGTGTCTCTTAAACTACTACTTACCCGAAACCGGTCGGCAAAAAGGTAATTTTTATATATTGTAAGAACAAAAAGTAAAGTGTCCAAGGCATTTAAGAGTCATTCTAGTTCTTACGTTAGCACGACTACGTAATTGAAGTCACTCACGTGTGTAGTTTTTGCGCTGGAAAATTTTGTGGTTGTTTTGCGTCGATTACCACCTTCTGGAAGTTAAACTTTTGAAAGTTTTCTGACTGAAACCTGGAACTAAAGCACTAATTGTCTGCTGTGGTTCGTTATCATCGCTCTAGGAGTCCGATCGCCGCCGCCGTTGCGAAAAATAACCTGGAAAAAATTACTAACCGGTCGCTGAATTCTTTGGTACTGTGGTATAAGGAAAATAAAATTGGGTCTAAGCAGTTTGAATGATGGAGCCCATATTATTTTATATATTTTTAGTGCCACTGATACGATGGATCCCAACACTGTAAAGAAACCAAGAAAATCGCGAAGCCTCGAAATCAAAATACAGCTTCTCGATAGCATCAGAGCTGGAAAGACACCTGCCGCAGTTGCCAGGGTCTTTTTATTAAGTGAATCAACTGTTCGATCCGTAAAACGAAACGAGGACCTAATTCGATCCGCAGTCGCAAATAGCCGCGATTGTAGTAAATCGAGGGCATCATACGTGCGTGACCTGATTTTATGTAAAATGGAAAAGGCTTTGCTGATATGGATCGAAGACGCTCAAAAAAGAATTTCACTGGATATCGAATTAATAACCGGGAAAGCCCTTAGACTATATCATCTTCTTCAGCAGGAGGAACCATCGACATTGTACTAGACAAAAAAAGGTACATATTCTGCAAGTCAATCAAAAAATACCACAAAATGTCAATGTGGTCAAATTTTGTTCAAACCTATAATTTGTCCAAATTCCAAATGTTAGCGATTTTAATTGTTTCAATCTGCTATTGCCACAGAAATCTTCAAGCGATTTTTTTTTAATTTATAGCAACTAGAAAACGGCTGCGTTACTACGCCATTTGAAAAAGGGGGTAAATGTATAATGCTAAAGATTTGCTTAATCTTAATCATGCAACATAAAGCTGTCTTCTTGACAAACCAAGATATTCCTAAATCGTACCACAAATTTCTAATCCCGAGTAACAATTTGAGTCTAATTATCAACTGATAAATCAACAGAACAGTGACGTACAAAAAATTGTCTCTCATTGCTTGGATGTGTCAGATGCAATAGAAGTTATACGGCTTGTACCGAAGGATAAAGATGTTAGCAGCTTGTCGTTTATTTCGTATAAAGTTGGTTTAAACCCTGCGCTGAAAGAGTTAGCACTGGATCCCTCTTCATGGCCTGCAGGATTGATGTTTTGCGAGTTTATTAACCATCCAAAAAACTCACCCCGTCAGCCGAGGACAGACCAAATGTTTTAAATACACTGCGTACTTCTGTGGACGGTGGAAACCTTCGGGTTTCCGCCAGAGGCGAGTATTTGTCTGACAGTTTTATTCTTCCTGCATTGAATGATACCGTATTGCAGCATGACGTCACCTATGAAAATGGAATCCGGATAGCCTATCAGAACGTGCGCGGCCTACGGACAAAAATCGACGAGCTCTTCTTGTCAACCTGTGAGTGCAATCTAGACATCATCATCTTAACGGAAACCGGCTTAGATGACCGAATTAACTCGTTGCAACTTTTTGGTTCATCATTCAACGTTTTTCGTTGCGATCATAATCCCTGCAATAGCGACAAATCCAGCTTTGGTGGAGTGTTGATTGCGGTTGCGCAGTGCCACCCTAGCGCAATTATCGAGACTGTGAATGGGAAAAACCTGGAGCAAATTTCTGTGAGGGTTACTGTTAGAGGAACGACTATTCTGCTGTGCGGCGTGTATATACCACCAAATCGGAGCCAAAATATCGATGTCGTTGAGATACTGTTGGCGAGCTGCTTAGTAAATGTGCAGATAAGGACGTTTTGCTGATTTGTGGTGATTTTAATCAACCACGACTTGTATGGGATGTAAATTCGGTGGCTGCTTCTGCTCATCTCCCAGCAGCCGGTGCGGCGTTGAGAGACAGTATGGATTTTTTCAACTTAAATCAAATCAATTTCCAAACAAATCACTTAGGACGCACGCTGGATTTGGTGTTCTGCTCTCCCGACCACCGATCATTGGTTGAAGGCAGCATCATTCCGCTCCTACCTGTCGATCCTCACCATCCGCCTCTTACCATAACAGTACCTACTGCCCGTAATAACAGCGCTGCTTTTGCTCGTGTAGGTAACGATAACGAGAAAAGATCGTTAAATTATCGTAAGATTGATTTCGTTGCTTTGAGGGATTACTTATCGAGCTATGATTGGGGAATCTTGCACGATTACTCTGATGTTAGCGACATGACTGCGACCTTCTGCGACATCATCGAGCAGTGGTTAAATTTGAATCTGCCTTTTTTGAAGCGTCGCAATTCACCTGCGTGGAGTACCGTTCGTTTGCGTGAACTAAAGCGGCTAAATAACAATTCTCAGCGCAAATATCGTCAATTGAAAAACACTGCAACGAGGCAGAGCTTCAAACGTCATAGTGATGATTACCGTCGCCTGAATAGTGCACTGTATAAATCTTACGTCTTAAATCTTACGCGTACAGACCGACCTTCGTAAGAATCCAAAAAATTTTTGGAACTTCGTCAATTCCAAAAGGAAATGCTCTTCGGTACCTTTAAATGGCTGTTTGGACGGTACTGAGGCGACATCAGAGTCGGATTCGTGCGAACTTTTTGCACAATTTTTTGCTTCTGTTTTTGCCGATCGAATTGCTTCCGAATCAGAAGCCGAGATTGCAGCAGCGGATGTGCCAGCCAGTTTAGTTGACTTGACTGTTTTTGAAGTAACCACCGACATGTTTTTGGCAGCTGCAAAGAAACTAAAAGGATCATACTCGGCGGATCCCGATGGAATACCTGCTGTCGTTTTTAATAAATATGCTAATGCGCTGGCAGACCCACTGTGTCTAATTTTGAACAAGTCACTTGCACAAGGAAAATTCCCCGAAATATGTAAGCAGTCTTTTATGTTTCCGGTGTTTAAATCTGGGGACCGGCAGAACGTCAGAAATTACCGTGGCATCACTAGCCTATCGGCTGGCTCTAAACTATTTGAGATTATAGTTAGCGGCGTCATTCTTTCCCGGACGAAGAATTACATCTCTAATTCCCAACATGGATTTGTGCCAGGTCGCTCTGTATGTACCAATTTACTGGAGTTTACTTCATCGTGTATCTCGAAAATGGAACAGAAAGCACAAATTGATGTCATTTACACTGATCTAAAAGCCGCCTTCGATCGTATCGATCACGGTATACTTCTGCGTAAAATTTCGCGACTTGGAGCTTCTTGCCGATTCGCTGAATGGTCAAGTTCATACCTACGTGGAAGAACCTTACGCGTTAAAGTCGGTGCATGTATATCTTCGCAGTTTACCAATAGTTCGGGAGTGCCGCAAGGAAGTAACATGGGCCCCTTGTTATTCATGCTGTACTTCAACGACGTCACGCTGTTACTACCTTCTGGCTGCAAGTTGGTATACGCTGATGATCTAAAATTGTATTTAGGAGTTCGAAACACGGAAGATTGTCGTCGTCTGCAAACTTTGATAAATGATTTCGTTGGCTGGTGTCGGAGGAACTGGCTCGTGATCAGCATTGCCAAATGTGAAGTTATAACGTTTCACCGTATTTTAAACCCAATATTGTTTGACTATCATGTGGACGGACTGAAGCTAAAGAGAGTCGACTCTGTAACTGATCTCGGTGTTGTTCTTGACTCTAAGCTCACTTTTCACTTACACCATGCCACTCTGATATCAAAAGCCGCACGTCAACTTGGTTTTATCTCAAAAATTTCCCGTGACTTTAAGGATTCACACTGCCTGAAAGCTCTTTATTGCTCTTTGGATCGTCCAATTCTGGAAAACTGCAATTTGGTTTGGTTCCCTCACCAGTTGTCTTGGAATTTGCGGATTGAACGTATCCAGAAAAGATTTGTCCGACTTGCGCTACGTGAGCTTCCTTGGCGCGATCCTGTTAATCTACCACCGTATCCAGACCGTTGCCGCCTACTGCCGCCGTCGGAAACTGCATCAGGCTATTTTTATTGCGAAACTGATGAATGGTGACATTGACTCGCCGACGCTTTTGTTTCGCATAAATTTTCGTGCTTCACAACGTGCCCTTCGCACTACTGGCCTGTTACAAACCAATTATCATCGTACGTTGTTTGGTTATCAAGAATCCATTACCGCCTGCATTAAGACTTTTGAATTAACTGACGAAATTTTCGATTTTAATGAAACTATACAGCAATTTGTGACGAAACTTAGGAGATCTAGTATTATATGAATTTGACGCTAATCCATTTATTAAGAACATTGTTCAGATAAATTATTGTAATAATAAATAATAAATAATAAATAATAAACTCTAAAAACGGTGATATTGGCAAAAAGACGCAAAAAAGTACCAGTGCAGTTCGTTTGAAATCAAGTGAAAACTGGTCAGAAATCAAAGACTTAAGAACTCTGTTTCATTTTGATATATGTATAGATTAAGGTCATTACAAATATTTTAAAAAGTTTTTGTCCCTCCGGAGTTGGGCCACTGAAGGGGGGGGGGGCGAAAAAACACAAAGAGAATTTTTTAATCGAGCAAAAAAAGTATGGATTTAAGGCATTTTTATTTTAAGTTTAAACATGAAAACCAAATCTATTCTTGCTTTTAATATATACGTTGTTAATTTCCATGCAAAAATCTACGAAAAAAAGACCATGCTCGGATTCATTTACCATGAAAAATATTTTTTGTCAAGAGTAACTATTGAAAAGGGCGTATTTAGAAATGAGATTATTTTTTTCAAAAAATTCTATCTTGAAAACTACTTATTTTATTTATTTATTTATTTATATTTGTAATTCATCTGACTAATGTCTACATGAAGTCTAACTACTATAACAGATTAGAGGCTTTTATCTTCTGCAAAAATTTATGCGAAGGCTCATCGAACTCAAATAACTCTTCAACTTTCAAAAAGGTTCTAATACATGCGGTAACTGGTTCATTATATCCAAAAACAGTACGATGGAATGGAACTTGTAGTAGGCCAATAGAACACAGAGTCCGTTGTGAAGCACGAAAATCCAGTAGTGACAAAAGCCTGGGAGAATCGATTTCACCATGGATGACTTTAGCTACGAATTCAGCCTGCTGGGTTCTTCGTCGGTAGTGTAATGAGTCAAGATCAAGTAAACAGCATCGATCTGAGCATGGCGGGAGGTTCTCGGGATTGCGCCAAGGCAGATTTAGCAAGGTAAGCCGGATGAATTTTCTTTGCACTCGTTCAATGCGCAGGATCCATGTTAATTACTGAGGACACCAAACTATACTACAATTTTCAAGCAGCGGTCGAACCAGAGCACAATATAACGATTTTAGGCAATGAGGATCGTTGAAGTTCTGACCAATTTTCGAAATAAAGCCGAGCTGACGCATTGCCTTCGAAATTATCGTTTCACGGTGCAGGTCGAATGTTAGTTTAGTATCAAGTAACACACCAAGGTCACTAACGTAGTCTACTCTGCGCAGCTCAGACCCCTCAATCTGATAGTTGAAAACAATCGGGTTTTTAATGCGGTAGAAACTTATCACCTCACATTTTGCCACACTTAGTGTGAGCCAGTTTCGTTTACACCAATCAACAAATGTATCAAGTAACGCTTGCAGGCGGCAACAATCGTCAGTTTTTCCAACAGGTAGAACAGTTTCAAGTCGTCAGCGTACACAAGTCTGCATCCGATATCCAATAGTAACGTAACGTCGTTGAAAAACAGTGAAAAAAGCATTGGTCCCATATTGCTACCTTGCGGAACACCTGAGGTATTGGTGAATTGCGCAGAGATACACGAGCCAAGCTTCACGCGCAATACCCTGTCACGCAAGTACGAGCTAAGCCATTGCACTAATTGTTGAGATGCACCAAGTCGAAGAAGTTTATGCAATAATATTGCATGATGTATGGTCAATTCGATCAAAAGCTGCTTTACGTCCACTTGCTTCTTATTCTCTATTTGCGAAATACAGGTAGAGGTAACCTCCATTAAATTTGTACAAACGGAACGACCAGGCATGAAGCCATGCTGAGCTGGAGATATGTAGTTTTTTGTACGAGACAACATCATACTAACAATTATTTCGAACAATTTTGACGCGGCAGACAAATTAGTAATTCCGCGATAGTTTCTAACATTTCGGCGGTCGCCTTTTTTATACACTAGGAATAGAAACGACTCCTTCCAAATATTCGGGAATTTAGCTTGTTCGAATGATTTGTTAAAAATAATGCGTAAAGGAACGACCAACGGTACAATACAGCGATTCAAGACTATAGCTGGAATGCCATCCGGCCCCGCAGGGAAAGAACGCTTCAGTTTTTTTGCAACGGTTATTATCATGTCGGTAGTAATCTCAAACACATTCAAGTCGACTAAATCAGCTGGAACGTGTGAAGCAGCGGTTTGTGCATCTCGATCAGAGGCTGTTTTATTGGCGAACACAGATGAGAAGAAGTTTGCAAACAGCTCACAAGAATTACAATGTATTAGCAAAATTTCATTGTAATCAGAAAAAATCGAGACAAACCGTTTTGTTAGTTCAGCTGGAATTGCTCTACAACAATATTTATAACAAATTTTGTTATAAGAACAAAACTTGTAATAATTCTGTTAGCCTCATTATTTTATCTAATCAAAAATATAACAAATTCTGCCATTTATATCTAATTCAGATATTATTTTGTTATCTTTTCGTTATATTCATTTACTCGGGTAGCTTCTAAAGCAGCGGAACGGTCGCTCGCTATAGAAATACACGCAACTTTTTGCAAGTAAAGTTTTTACCAACCTTAATACAACAGATATACCGGAATGTCCAGTTTGGCTCAAAAACATCCAAATGTTAATCCAAGAGTTTGGATTTGCCTCACTTCTTTATTATTTTACAATTTATAAATGACCAGTTTTAGGTTCCGGTGGTACTCTAAACGGAAGTACCGTAGTGTGTAGCATGGACGAGTGCGCTACAGTATAATGCAATCATTCTTACCGACCGAAAATGAGATGGCAGCAGCAGATTTCCTTTTATTTCATCTGTTACTTATGACGTGAAAAAATAATCCCACTGCGATCTGGTATATCTCCGGGAAAATGGATCCAAAATTTGCTAATATATTTTTTCAGTAGAGGTCAATTTAAGGTGGTTCAAGTTGTATAAAAATCGATCAAAAAATAGTAAAGATAGAGCCAAAAGTGTAACGGCATGTACACTAATTTTTGAAATCCCGGCGGGAACGTAAAGGTTAAAGTAGGTATACAATAAGGCCGAACCTACACAATTGTGTGGGTATGAGAAACAATGTGCATAAGTAAGTTGTAAAAGTTATTTCCCGTAAATTTTTAATTACATCAATTAGTAATACTCATTACCAATAATTTTTTATCCAAGCAATTTCGTAATACGGATCCAATAAGAAAATACGACAGATAATTTTTTTTGCTGTTTTCACAAGATTTTGAAGACTAGACAATAATTCCCACCTCTGTTGGGTACTCTGACCACTGCGTCCAGTATTTTGAACTATTGTGGTATGCCCCGTTTTATTATTTTATTATACGCTTACCTATCACTTATTGAGGAAGTGACAGGCTGGTAGCTGGAGCGAGACATGTACTAATCAGGGATGACTAGGTTATGATCGGCGATGCCAACCAGATCTCCCCTTTTTGAGATACTGCAGTCTGCGTACTATTTGTATTCCACGATTGCAGAGCAAGTGTTCCGAGGTAAAATATCATCTTGTACCAAACCGAGATTCCGAAGATGATATTTACTCGGACAATGTCCTATCGCAAGACTGGTAAGCTTGCTGAGATCTCTCTTATTGAGACTCAGCGACTTTTGAGTAACTCTCATCCTCAACGTTACATATTTATATATTAAGCATATTGGGATTTTTCTTATTGAGACTCAGCAACTTTTGAGTAACCCTCATACTCGACGTAATATATTTTTAGATTATTTGAGCGATTGTACAGCCATCCTAGTCGCCATAACTGTTCGGCTCTCCTTTTGTTTCAGCCCACCCGCTAGCACACAGTCAGAGATCAGAAAGAGTGAATCTCGACCCGTGAGTAGAGAGTTGGAGCCACATCTTCGTTTGTCGACTTACTACGAGTCGGCGTGTTGAGGATAGACGAGGACTGAACCTTTCCTCTCCACCTCATTCGTTTCTTTGTTTTCGGCAGAGAGAGCATGCACGGTAACAAATTGACCACTGCATCAGTGACCCGCTTGATGCAGCAAGGGCAAATTACTGTGGAGGGTGCCCTGGTACTCCACAGGCTCCGTTGCGGCGAAAGAATTTATGGAACCCCCTCCATCATTCATTCCTCGGCACGGGTCGCGTCACACCTTGGTTTAGGGGTTTATCCATTCAAGTTTTTTACATAATAGCCATGGATAACAGCTATTAAAACCATCCTCCCTTAAGGCCCAAACAGAATGCTGCGTCAACGCATCCGTCAGCGTCAATTTGACAGTAAACCCATGGGGAAACTGTCAGAATGACGCCGACGGACGCGTTGACGCAGTATTCTGTTTGTGCCTTTAGCGGCTTTGGACCCACTGCTTTTTTAATAGACTTACCTCCTACAAGAACCGTCTTGCAGGCGGAGAGTTTACCCTCACTCAGAGAGGGGGCACTTATCCGCTTCTCTGTCCGCATACGACCCTAGTTTCCAAGAGGCTGTGGAACTTCGTGGCAGTTCTGGAGCGCATTATTCAACCATTTACCATCCAGACAATAATTAATCCTAGCACAAAATAAAACTTATTTTCAGCTTTTTTCTATTTTTTTCTACGAGATACGATGTTTACACAAGAGATTGGTGCCATATAGGGGTATTAGGGGCATAATGAGCACTCTAACTTGTTGGCTGATTTAAGCACCCAAAATGACTGAATTTTTAAAGGGTCGTCATTGCAAAACATACATTCACTAACGATAATTAAAGGCATACGGTTGACAAATTGAAAAATAATTGATTTGATGACGAAAATTGCAATTTAAACTTATGCTTCAAAAACTAAAAATCGGTCAGTGTGTGGGGCAAAATGAGCACCCCCTGGGGCATAATGAGCACCCTTATAAACACATGCTTGAAGGGTGTATATAAGTACAACAACCAAACACATACACACACACTCACACACATGCATATACACATACATACACACATACATACACATAAACACATACACATACACACCCATACATACACAAACATAAAACGTGTCACGTGCTTGAAGCCAATTGAGCCGCGGAGGTTGCCTCTGGAGCACACAAAGAATGTTTCGGATGACGCTAAGGCTAGCTGTATTTTAGTGTTGAAGACATATGCTTTTCCGTTTCCCTCTGCCAGCTAGTATACGAGGATTCTGATTTGAAGTTTTGACAGTTTTGAAGGAATCAATTTGGTCCACCTCTTGCCCAGAGATTGCCCTTTCGTATGGCCTCACATACCGAGCTAACGCCTGCCGCAGAATGCCGTGGAACTTGGCGACTTATTTTGTGGATATTCCGTCTCGCCTTATAGTGGTCAAGGTCGCTTGCAAGACCTTTTTTAACCAATTATGTCTTCTGGATTCTCTTGGCATATTCATACCATCACTGTAAACAAGCATAGACGCGATAAACAAAGAAACTGACAGGTTAGTTAATGCGACACAGTGCTCGTTTCACCCCACCTAAGGGTGCCCATTTCGCCTCCAGTCAAGTAGTTTAAGTAAAAATGGGTTTTTCCACTAATTATAGTATAAAATCAAAACTTCAATGAAGGTGAAATTTGAGATACAATGCATACATTATGTTGCAGTGTGCACTTGATAGATTAAGATATTTAAATGATCGTAAAAGCTTATTTGGTAGTGCACCAAAATTATAATTTTTTCAGCGTCTGAGAACCTAGTTAAATTTTTTAATATAACTCCGTGTTTTAAAAGTAGAGATCACTCATTTTTTGATAAATTGATACTATAGTACCTACAGCAGTGTTTCGCATGCCATATGATGTTACAAAATGCGTACTTTCGTAGAAAAGAGGGGTGCCCATTTCGCCCCGTGTGCTCATTATGCCCCTAATCCCCCTATGTAAAAGTACGACGTTTAGAGAGGAAAAGAAAATTTTTTAAAAGTAGTCATGTCTCACCTACACAATTGTGTGGGCTCGGGCTTAAAGAATTATAAAACATCGTGATAAATCTTTGTGGACTAAGAACAAAATTAGTCTCAAACTGCAGCAACAAGACTGCAGCTGCATAATTCAAATAAATGCTAAGTAGCTATTCTTTTAACATTGCTTTATTTTTTTAAATGATAATAGTATTTTCACAACGTTAACAATTGTCAATTACTACAGATAATTTGTACTAAGCTTTCTAGTTTTCTGATAAGAGCAGTATTAGTCTCATTTACATCTTAGTCAATACATACAAAGTTAATTAATAATTTTACCGTTCTGGTGGACAATGCAAGGAATTTCGAACAATTTAGACATTCGAACAATTTAGGACACTTTTTTGTCGTTCGAAAATACTGACATTTGCGAAAATATTGGAGGTAACTAAATTGGATGTAGTTATGTCTAGTATTTTTTCCTCAATGTCAATGTCTCGAGTAATGTTGAACAGCAAATTGAACTATGCACTTATGTTAAGTACATAAGCTGTAAATAAATTTAGAAAAACTAAAGCTTCATATTAAACGGCATTTTACCGACGTTAACCACAACTACATATATTAAAAATAAATATATCTTCTGATAATAAATACTGTTTAATAATTAAATAAGTTATTAATCAGTTACTTGGTTTGAACTAACGAGAACGAGAAGTTATATAGGAAACATAATTACAGTATTTATAAATACATCTTTCTGCAAAGCAGTTTAACTCATTTTTGATTGTCGACTTTACATTTCTGGTATAGTGGCGATCGACGCCAATGGCATTTTTCGGGAATTCCATCGATCATCTGTCCTCGTGTTGGCACACATACACCATATTCTGATTCGCATTCAGTCCACGGTGTCCAGTTGCATGCTCCGACTGACACGTTGCAAACGCCAGTGTAACAAGGTTTAATCTTGCAAGGACAGCCCTTCCGGTAAATTCCTGCCAAGCCACGTTTTTCTACAATGGTAAGATCTGAATACTTCCGCACAAAGTTACACAGCCCTACATGGATGTTCTGTGCCGCAATTGCATATAACTGGTTGATCTCTAGCTGCAGACCGCACATCGAATCTGTCGCAGTAGTAATAAGTTTTCCTTGCGTCAACAGCTTTTGAGCTCGAGAATTCAGCTGTAATTAGAACATGTAAATATTTAAATATAAATTGTTTATCTTTTCCATAAGACATTTTATATACATTATTGTTGAAACGAATCATAAAAAAGAAATTACCTTATATTCTTTCTTTATTGCGATTTTGTAAACATTATTACCGCTTTGTGTTCGATTCGATTTCCTTAGTACTTGTGCAACAATAACTGTCGGGATGGAAAATAAAAAAAGATAATTACATAAATAACGGTGGCAATGTTTCATAGGCAGTTTAAATATATTCGATCAATTGGCTGTGTCCAATGGGATTCATAGAAATTTACAATTATAGTTTTAACGAGATTCTCATCCGCAGATAAGGTTTTCCGAGACTACTTGCAACTAAAAATTTGATATATTGCGTGTCTGAGTAAGAAAATGATATTGGTGGGGCTTTATAACCTGACACAAAAGCGCCAGGGAGGAGCGTATAACCCCTGACGGATGCTCAAGTAACTGGGATAGCAAGTGATGGGTGGATGAGGGATAGAAACAGTGTTTGAGCTTAACATGAAAAGTATCATCAAAACCATCCAGGGCCATATGTCGTGATCTCTGAACGCAAAGTCTATGTATTTATCTTTTTCTGTATTCATACAAATCAGTGTATATTTGTAAGTCCCGTCATAACTGCGGAACGTCTTAACCATTCTCCATCAAACTTAGCATACGTGTTTCTTAACATAAATGGATGGTCAAGTATAATAAAAGCGGAGTCCATATAAGAGAACAGTTTTATTCTTATATTACCTAGATGTATTTCATGCCAACGTTTATGGAGCTGGTAGCACCCTCTTAACCGTTATGTGTGCGACAAAAAAAAACCCTTTAGCTCTTTAGCAGGTCTACAAGGGTACCCGAGTACCCAAAATTGATATTGTTATAACACCAACAATTTTTAACCGATTTTGATGAAATAGGTGTCATTTGATTCGTTAATTTGTCTAGTTTTGAATTATCTGTCTATTTGGCCATTAAAAGACATACGGGGCCCGAAAATCCGGAATTCGGACAGAGTGTTCGTAGTGAGGTAGAGAACTGATTGTATTGCAGGAAAATCAGTCATGCGGATATAAAAACTCTCAAAATTCATACAATGAACTATTTCATATAATGAGATGAATCAGGTTGGCCATTCCGGAGTAGGTTCCTGTGGGGTCATGGGTGGCCAGTCTTGGATTGGAGGTAAAACCTAGCAATATGGGTATCAAAGTTCTTGGAATTAGTCCGGTAGGTGATATATTTTACATCTCGATGTATTTTGATTCGTTATTTCGAAAATGGTTTCTACGGGGTCACAGATGATACCGCAGGATTCAATATAATGCTTAGCATTATTAGAACAGTTCCAAAACGTAGAACCATCCGTTATACATTTGGAACCAGTTCCGAAAATATTAATCAGTTCTAAACTGGCCATATTAGTTCAAAACATCTAAAATATCCGCTAAACAAATTCTAATATTGGATTAGGCACCCAACTGGCCATCTGTAACCCTACAGGAACCCAATTTTGGAATGAACAATGCGATCTAAAGTCACCAATTTAGATAATAAGATGAAAAAAGGGTCCACGATGTCAAGTTCAAAGCTAATAGCTTTGCTGAATGGTGATATTCTTTCAAAACAAGCCGCTTCCCACTTTTTACCGGACGTTGCTCCGGAATTACCGATTCCCGGGAGCTACATGTCATTTGTCATCAACTACCCTGCAAAGATGATGTTCGCCTCAAATCCGGTAGGATCAAGACGACCAGGAGCGCAGCGAGCAAGATGGTTAGACCAGGTGGAGCGAGATCTGACGGAGAGTACTCGGTGCCCGAGGAATTGGAGAGCGGTAGCCCTCAACCGAGTTACATGGAGAAATTTTGTTCAACAGGTTTTGTCTTAGGACGGCAAGCCACCTAAGTAAGTAAGTAACATGTCATTTGATGGCCAAATGCTTTATCTAATCAAAACTAGATAAATGTACGAATCAAATGCCACTGGTTTCATCCAAATCGGTTCAAGATAGCCAAAGTTATGAACATAGCAAATCATGGGTACCCGGGTACCCTTGTCGCCCTCCTACGTAATAAACAAATTCAAGTGCCTCTCATTGCTAATCCCCTTTATGGATATGCACCAAAAAAAACCTCAATTACTTAAGATCAACGAGTTTTACGATGTCGCAAAATTTCAATGACGTATGTTTTAAATTGAATGAGTTATAACTATTTTAAAACTGAAAAGGTACCCGGGTACCCTGTTGCACACATAACGGTTAAGGCCGTAACCCATTGACGGTTGCCGTTCCGCTGCCGTTCCATTCCGCTGTTCGACAACCAATCAGCGCACAGCGGTTCACCGCTACCGGTCTTGTCAGAGAGATAGGATTGTTTCTATTTTTTCGGCTACCGTTCTTGGTGCGCTGCAGCGGTAGCAGTGTTGCGGTATTTAATTCTATAACTTTTATATTGATAAATTCAAATGAAATGAACTGTCGCGTTTCAATTAAAATATTTATATACAGAGTCTGGATGTGTAATGTATGGTTACATTTTTTACAATTAGCTGCAGCTATGAAATGAAATAAAACATGAAAAGATCCAAAAATATTATTTGCAATGCACGACGGATGTTTTGGCATTGAAACAGTAAATGGAAATTGCATTGTTTTGGCTTCTACAATAGGTCGGTTTCATTTAGATTTCGTAATTATGCCAAGCAAAGTTATTTAAATAGGGTTTGAATTAGAAAAAACCGTTTCAAACAAATAGTTATATTTTTCCTGCCCGGCGAACCAAAATTAGCAAACAAAATGAATTTTTTAGACTTCGTTAAATAAAAAAAAATCTAATTGAGCTTTTATCATATTTACACATACAGGTTTAGTTATTTACAGGTTTACATACAGGTTTAGTAGCTCATCACGGTGCCGCAATGACTTGAAGGTATAAGCTTTGCGTTAACCAGCAGCTGGCATTAAAAGTTGTCTAATCGGTAAGAAAACTTACATTGGAATAGTAGAATTGAATCGTTTGTTTGAGAAACCCCACAAACGCCATTTGACATGAGTCAATTCTCATAACTTGTTGACAGTTTTGAATCCTCGAGTATTCCTACTAGTTGTCTCATAATTCTAGACAAAGTTAGTTCCACAAACCCAATTTAATTTGGGATTGGCAATATTTTGAGAAAATCAGTTTTTTGTAGTTTTCATACAATTGAGTCAAACGCACATGTGGGATTTCTCAAACAAATAATTCAACTAGTAAATATATAAAATGCCGTATTTATATATATTGATGTGCATATGCGTGATTTCTCGACGGGGGCTTGACTGTCAATCTGCTAACTTAAATTTAACTGCGTTCCCGTATCAAGATCATGGATCAGCAAACACAAACACACACAACATTCGGAAGGGAGTGATGCTGAAGAGTCTGTCAATAGAGATTGCTGACTTTTATTTTGCATACACTCCGCCTTACTTAAGAAATTGATTATTATGCTTTAGTACAAAAATTAAACAAAATACGTGCTAAAGTTACTGATGAATGAAGAAAAATGAATATTTAAAACTATTGTGCCTTGCAGCAATTTTACAAGTCCAACGCAAATTCATATTTTAATAATAATTATCCTGTACTTACCAAATACATTGAAAATATGCTTCCCAAGTAGCAACTTGGGTTTTATTATACTCTTAGAATGGCATTTAAGACCAAAATTGGTCTTGAAGACCACCATAAGAGTACAATAAAACTCATATTGTTGCTTGGGTTGTTAAGCAAGGAGGGACACAGTGGGGAGGCAATAACGAAAAACTGATGGTTCCAATTGCTAAATTGCAAACATGTGTGGGACACGCAGAAAATAATAACGCTAATCATTTTCGCGTGGGAGTCTAAAAAGGTGGAATCTCCGCAATAATTTACAGATCTCTTAATCCTTAGGTAATTTTTTTTCCTGTAAACTACTGAAAATTCTTTCTGTGATTATACACTTTGTGTGACGATTTATCCCAAGAAATCCGTAAAATATAACATATTGTGCATAGATATCGGTATTCTTCCTACATTGACAGTATTCTTCTACATTGACAGGAAAGAACTAGAAATACTCAGAGGTGAGAGATACGCGAAAGCAGCCATCTTGGGAGCCAATCGAGCAGCGTGAATTGTCAAAAGGGAGCCAATCGGACACGCATGTTGTTTGCATAAATGTTTGGTTAACAAGTATTGAAATAGTTATGAAATGTACTTAAGCTATTGTCACGCACCATGAATATTATACTCGGACACAGTGTATATAAAGCTTTGCAATTCATTTTACACTGATTAAAGTTGAAAGATATATCGCTCTATTGAGCAAAATTGATGTAAATAAAACTGAAACGGATCATGTTGAAAACAATCAAGTCACACTGCTACAGCATATTGCTCCGTAGCAAGTGCTGGCAGTGTTTGTACACTGATGCCAAATCGTTGGCTTTATTTTCCGCGTATCTCTTACTGTGACTATTTCTAGAAAGAACAGTCCAGTTCTGATCTATAATAATCATAAATATAAGAGGCTTATGTCTGTCGCCAAAACGAGGGGCGCGATATGTATTTTCGTGGTAATAATCGCCCACATTAAGCAAAGACTCAAACCAATCATACCAGATTACAGTCAAGACGAGCAAAAATAACGTTGTTACACCTCATAGAGTTACAGAGCGTTAGCGTTACATAGCGTACCACCAATTTGCTCACAATTAGGCGCGAGGCGACACGCGGGGGTTACAGCTAGTTATCTATAATAAGGTTTGAGTATCACTTAACCAATACTAGGCAGGCAACCAGTGCGAAATACGTGAAATATACCGTAAACGTGCGAAAGCAAACTTAAAAAATGACTAAACAATTCTTTCACCATGCGGACATTGTGTCGCCAGTAGAGATACCAATACCGGGGGGTATTTCGAAAACCGGTTTTTCGGTATTGATAAATGCAATACCGGTAAAACCGGTAAAAACCGGTAAAAGTTAATACTGAAAAACAACATTTACAAATTATGTGATTTGAAGAAAATCTCTCTATAATCAATGGTACTCAATTTCTTTTGACATAATTCATTGATTAGTTCATTAAAAAAATAATATTTAAGAACGCGAAGAGAATTTACAGTGTCATCTTAAATTTCAAAGAAAAAACTTCCGGAGGTAGAGAATTCAGTGCCTACAGAAAAAGGAAGTGCAATTCCCAGCGGTAAAGTTGACATGTGACGTAGGAAAACCCTTGTTCAAGAATTTTCAATAAGCGGCTTTGATACTGACACTTATGATAAATTAATACTGACAGTCCAGGCATCGCTTAAGTAAAGCGTATGCTTGTTTCTTAGATCGGACAAAGACGTTCGAAGCGATGATTAGAGCCCGTATAATTGGCTTAGTGCGACAAAAGCGGTTCTCAACAAGCCCTCCGGCACCCGGTCGAGACGTGCAAGATGGCTCGACCAGATCAGAAGCGACTTGTGACTTCTTAGACGTCTGGGAAATTGGTGACGAGTGGCCCATGGAGTTGACCGAGTTGAATGGAGACGTTTGCTTTAAAAGCGCAATGCATTCCGGCTTAGGGCTGTCGGTATTGGGCGCTTTTGGTGAAAACCGGTATTTCGGTATTGGCGTAGAAAATACCGGTAATACCGGTAAAATACCGGTATTAGCAGATTATTCGAAATCAATAGAAATGTTGATGTTTTTCAGTAAATTTTTTATTTTGAAACATTAGCTTCAGTATTGTTACTTAGCAAAATAGAATTGAAGCAGATATAATACACTTAACGATTTAATTTCCTTACTGTAGAACGAATTTTATTGCCAACACTTCCAACAATAAAAACACTTCCGCTTTCATTGATGTCTAGCGAACGATTTTAAGCACATCACGAACTTTCCTTTCATTTTCCTTGTATTGTTGCTTCCAGCATAATTAATGCCCCGGTCTCCTACAGCCTCTCAACAGTTTTTTCACCATCCCCAAACCGGAACTCCAGCATAACGTCTTCCTCTTCATCATCGTTCACGAATACCTTCTCTTCTCTGTTATCAATCCCACTATTCCAATATAGTGGGATGCAGATTTCATCTCCTTGTGTAATCAATGTATCACTCGAAAGACTTGAAAAATATTCCAAATTCTTTCCTGGCAGATCCTTTGTTGGCAAGACTGCTCAAAACGCGCAAAGATCCCCGTATTCTGATCAGAGCCCGGCATCGTCGAAACAAATAAATGAAGCTAACTTTTCCTTACATTCGCTTCATATATGAAGCGACTTGTTTCATTTGTTGAGCAGAACGTTTCGCGCAAGCTTCAGCTGAAGCTACTGACTGTGTCAAATGATGACGATTGACAGTCATGCACGATTTGTCGATGTTGAGTAGATTAATGTAGGAAATGTTACTCAACATCAATTCAATTGCATTCAAAGTCTAGGCTGACCTTTTTCTGAACATTTGATAGAGAAATACAAATGAAACTTTAAAGCCGGTCGTCATGATGAAGTGAAAATCGTTTCAATGACGCTGATTTTTGAAATGAAGCGGCGCTGCTTCAGTTAAAACTGGAGCTTCATTACTTCATTGTTGAATAACAATTTATTAGTGTTGGGTACCGCTAATTCGCTAACCGAGCGATCGCGAAACGCTAATTAGGCTTCATAATTTATACTCAGACTAGCCGAATTGTTGCTGATCCGTAATTCCAAATGAAGTGCCGCTATTAATTTTGAAATTAATAAACTGTTGAGCATTTAATCCATTATTATAGGTTTTGATCTTAGTTTTATTAAGAAAGTAATAATTTGTACAGTGATAGATTACAATGCAAGTTGTTGTGATATGTTAAAAAAAACTGTGCCTGTAATTTGCAGTTTTCGATTAGTAATTCGCGAAACTTCCTCGATTATCGAGCAAATTGAATTGGTTAGCGAATTAGCGAATTAACGGTGCCCAACACTGCAATTTACTATTGTAAGTGACGTTCCTGGGCCCTGATCTTGTTTCCTAAATTCGTTATTTGAGAGCTTCGAATAATTTGTTGGCATTTGAATACCAAGTTGTTCAAAAATAAATTGAAACCCGACGTTTGGCTTATACAATGAAACATTTTTACAGCAAAGTTACTCTACTGTGCTTTAAGCGGGTTCAAGAGCTATAATTATGTGACCCACAACTTCACTCTCTTCATTGTTAGTAGTCGTAGAATCTCGTCGGCATTAACACCAAGTTGTTTTTCTAAGAGTTTTATAATCTTTTATCAAATTTAGTTCTTATTCGCGTAAGGGGTTGGAAAAAACAAGCAGATTAGAAAATACCGGAAATACCGGTTTTTTGCCTTTCCAAAACCGGTATTTCGGTATCCAAAAATTGGCCGGTATTACCGGTTTCGGTACTACCGGTACTACCGGTACTACCAGTTAGACAGCCCTATTCCGGCTCTATGCTGATGCTGATAGCGATGGGGTATTTTGGAGCTTTTCCTTTGGAAGAATTACATAATTGAGTTAGTATTTGTAGAACCTTCCATCATGAAATTTAGTTCGCCCTATAATTTAAAAGTTTTACCAGCGATTCAAGTTTCTTGAGTTGTTATTTTATCATTCAAAAAATACCGAAAATACCGGTTTTCAATCGTGGAAAAACCGATAATTCGGTGTTGGAAAACAGCCCGGTAATACCGGTGAAACCGGTTTCGGTAAAACCGGTAAAGCATCCCTAGGTACATGATAAAGTTAGGAAGTGTAAAATTCATCTCGCACCAACAAGTTGAGTGTTGCAAATATACCTCCTTTGGTGTCTCGAAATATTTTTTTTAAATAAAGGATTGTTTAGTATGACGAAAACGGATCTTCAATCCATCATTACACTAAAAGAAAATAAAGCATTGAATCAGCATGGTTAGCACTTACCATAATCCGCATTGCAATAAGCTGTTTGGGCATGTTCCGGTTGACAACTGCATGCGTCAGTTAAACTCGATTGAAGCAGAACGCCTATCGCCCCCAGCAGCGTTAACGTTATCACATAGCAAGGATTCATTTTTTTCAAATTAAGTAGACGGTATCTGAAATTTTATCGATGACCAGAAATAACAGGTTATCAAACATTATTATCAGAGAAAGCTGCAAAAAGCGAAAAGTAAATCTGAGAAGCATTCTTGACGTAGGACTGATATTAGCAATAATACTTTTATGAATTGTGGAGAAGAAAAATTCTAATTTGCTTATATTAATTCATTAGATAGAGTAGGGCGGGCCATAAGAGCGATATTTAAAGTTGTCATCAATTTTCGTGAGATATAAAGAAGAACAACAACATAATATATTTTATAGTGATGCAGTAACTCAATGTCTTCACATTCAACTATAAATCATCTGCGGTAATAGTGTTTAGTTGCATATAGTAATTAGTTGCAAATAGTTAATAGTAATAGTTGCAAAATAAATTCTTCTTTCTTCTGATCAAGTGCAGGTTCGAACTTTTACCCCACTAGCGGGGCACAAGTGCGAATACCGCGGGCAAAAGTTCGAAACGATGATTTTACAATTAATGAAGGGACGGTAAGGGAAAGTAATAAAGAAGGATGGTTTGAGAATGGAGGGGAAGAGTGGAAAGGAAGGGGGGGGGGGGGGGGTAATAGGTAGCTACGCTTAACAAGTTGTCGTTGTGGCTCCTATCTTTTGTCCAATGCTGGAAGGTGCATGGGTCGAACCAAGCTATAATCAGAGATTATAACCGGATTTGAACCCACAACACATATGCCTGACCGCATTTCAAGGCCATAACTAAAATCACGAGTTTGGTCAAAAGTTCGAAGCTAAAATCCATGAAATTAGCCCAGCAGTAGCTAACAAAACCATATTATCTTCAATCTGCGTTATGTTTCGGCGAGGAATATTCTCAATTTGCACCTTTTCTATTTCTATGCGCTGGTGTATTGCAGCCTCCGTTAGATCGAAATTTTTCCAAACGTTTGTTTTTTGTTTCATCATCGGAAATACATTGTTTTTCTTCAGCCAACACCTGTAGAGCACACAGTTTTCTGCAGATCTTTCATTTCTAGTATCTTTAATATAGTGCCTAAAGCTATATATAAATAGCTATACATTTTTGCCTCGTCCATGAATCGCACTTTTACCCCGTCCATGAATTGAACTTTTACCCCGCTAGGCGCTTGACGGGGTTAGATTAAATTACGGAAAAGCGAAATATATTTTGTAAATTATTTTCGCCGTATTTTCAAAACAGATATGTGAGTGATGTAAAACGCTGCTACAAATTTTCAACAAGTAATATCCTCCTGTTGATATCGTATTTACCGTATAACGAAAAATTACATCCAAACCGCCCTAAAATAACATTTGCACATAACTCAGTAACTATGCTTCGTAAGCAACCAAAGTTTACGTTAGATTCAAGCTGTCAAAGTAGTCACCCATCCATGCCAATGTAAAAAATTTACTCGGAATCTGCACCGATAAATCATTGAATCGCACTTTTACCCGCATCGCACTTTTACCCCTCCTTACTCTAATATCCCTTCCTAGTCTAGATATTATAGCTATCTTGATGCTTAATAATCAATAGTTTTCTGTATACTATATTGTACATTCACTTTCGGTATTTGTTTATTTTTTTGTTTATTTATTTGTTTATTTATGTATTTGTTTATATATTTCGGTAGATATTATATAAAAAATATTGTAACTGTAAGCCTCTTTCCCTGTTTACCCTGATATCAAGCAAAAAATTTAAGAAAATTAAAGTCGTGTTTATTTAATTCTTAAGACGTCCGTCAGCCATCTCGTTCCTGGAAGCTATTTAATAGCTTAAAACAATATGATAGTTGTTTTAAACCTAAACAAAATATTTCAAACTGAATATATGAATATATGGTACTACCACCTGCCTTAGCAGAACATCCGTTCATAGCAATGAGCCTATCATGTCAAAAAGAGTTGAACATATTCAAGGATTGGTCATGCTTCCCAACTCTTGTATGAAGGGCCAAAAGGGAATTGGGCGATAAGCAACATCACTTACACGTACCAGGGATTTAGAGAATCTCCTTCCAAGGGCTAAGTCACCTGAGTCAATCGTTGAATGAACCGTCTTAATGCAGAATGACTCCAGCAGGTGGGGAGAAGAGCCCGCGTTAATCGGGCCAAGATTAACCCTAGAAAGTTGACTGTTTCACTCTCCCTAGGCCCACCGCTTCAAACAAGTGCTCTGATGGTCCCTCCCTCTTCCCGATTCTAGTTTATTTATGAAATGTGGTATATATGGGTAAAAATAGAACAATCTCACCAGCAGTCCTTCGAATGGAATAGAGTTGCGTCCTTTTAGTTTCCATAAATGCTTCTAATAATTATTTAATTTTTCTTCTGGTATCCAATATCCATGTGCAGTATTAACACTCGTATTGGCCAAAGTTTTCACTATAAAGCAGTAAATGCTTCATAAGCTAAAACGACAAAAATAATTAAAATAACTTATATTATGCTTACCAGATCGTGTGGCTCCACCGTCTGCCCAAAACCTCGATTATGAGATCAGGCAGCCGGGAACCACACAGTATCGCACCTCCTAGCTTGGCTACTCAATAGAGCATTACCGGGTATGGCCACGTGGAGGCGCTAGGTAGGGGCTTGTGATAGCTAGAGCTATATTGGACGCTCCTCATTTGCCTTCCCCATTTCATACCCAACAAAACAAAATATTTCAAACTGTCCTAAAAATATGGTTGTTTCGAAGCGCAATTCAAATCAAAAATCTGCTTTAATCCACCTGCTGGTGAAAGGAACCTTTATTATTCCATATTATTTGGTATTTCAGATAAAAATCGATACGTCTTTAGAACACATTTCAACTGTTGGTTAACGCTATGGTAGTACATATCATAACTTGTTTTAAACCAAAATAAAATGAGTATTCACATTTTATAAAATCCGCGATTTTAAACAATTAATATTATGGGCCATTTTACTCTGCTAGTGAGTTCTGTGCAATACCTATGGAATATTTATTCGAATAAATTGCCAAACACGCTCTTAGCTTTTCATATTATGTACCCAAAGGCTAGCTTATTTCAAGGCATAAAATATTTTTACTATGCGTCTTTGCCTATCGAAGATATTGCTGCAAAGCTATTCTTTTAAAAAATCTTTTACTATTTCTAAATATGATTGTAGCTGTTTCCCGAATATGATTGTTTATAATGAGGAGGTTCTATTGACAGAGAGAGAAAATAGGACCAGACGCACATTTGACCTTTATTTTAAACGATCTCCCGTTCGCTTAACTAACTCCACCCCCATATATTTATTGATCTAAATAAGGTGTTGACTGATTCTCCGAAGCGGCATCGGCATTTGCTAACAAGTGCACTACCTGCAACTCGTTTGTGAAAATATGAAGGCGAAATTAAGAAAATAAACAAGCAATAAAATGATGACTAAACGATAGTTAAGCTACAGAACATCAGTGACAGCATTTGTGACTAAAGCAGCAGAGTACCGTCGATTCAGGTGAAATTGATCACTGGTGACCAACACACAAAAAACTGTTATCCTACATTTGTAATTATTTAGTAGACCTTCATATTGAATTTGTGTTGAAGAGCATAATCACCTGAACATCAATTAGATTGGCTTAATTTTTACGTAGGACTATGTCGTACGGCAAGGTTTGGCTGAATAGGGTGCCATTCCAAAAAATCTTTCTCGAAAAGTGGTTAGGTTTTGAACGCGGTTTCCCGATCGATTTTTAATATTTTTGCACTAATCGATCTGAACATCTTCTACATGTTGGCCCAAATAAAGAACGCTATTAATTCGTAAGAGTACACTATTGAAAAAATGAAAATAATGAAGCATTTTAGAACTTCTTCCTCGCGTCTTGATTGTTTGGAAAAGACGTCATTAAAATTCAAACGTGTTTTTTGATAAAAAGTGACAGAAACTCTCGGTCCCAACAGGTCAAAGATTCTTTACGACGTTTAAGGTCGAGCTAGTGACCAATAATTTATGTTGATGTGCGAGAAAATCGATAATGATCGTGAATTCTCAAATATATTATAAATTACCTTACAAAACAGCATAAAAATATCACTACTGCATGCACCTGTTCAATGCACGTCGATTGTTTTAGCATTTATTTCGAAAAGTAAATCAACTGGGTATTTTTCTGGAAATTTGCATTTTGTATTTTCACTCTGGTTCTTTCTTCTTAATTAATCACAACATAATTTTTCGTTGTTTTGAATGTCAGTTACGGCTCAAAATACAGAAAAAAGCGCATCACCACGGTTCCTTACATGTTTTTGCCTTTCTACTATATAAATATATAGTATAAAGGTATAGAAATCACTCGAAAACCCGAAAATGGAAAGAGCGTCGGCAGGACGTCATATACCATTCGACCCAGTTTCGAAAACTGAGCATTTTCTGTGTGTGTGTGTGTGTGTGTGTGTGTGTGTGTGTGTGTGTGTGTGTGTGTGTGTGTGTGTGTGTGTGTGTGTGTGTGTGTGTGTGTGTGTGTGTGTGTGTGTGTGTGTGTGTGTGTGTGTGTGTGTGTGTGTGTGTGTGTGTGTGTGTGTGTGTGTGTGTGTGTGTGTGTGTGTGTGTGTGTGTGTGTGTGTGTGTGTGTGTGTGTGTGTGTGTGTGTGTGTGTGTGTGTGTGTGTGTGTGTGTGTGTGTGTGTGTGTGTGTGTGTGTGTGTGTGTGTGTGTGTGTGTGTGTGTGTGTGTGTGTGTGTGTGTGTGTGTGTGTGTGTGTGTGTGTGTGTGTGTGTGTGTGTGTGTGTGTGTGTGTGTGTGTGTGTGTGTGTGTGTGTGTGTGTGTGTGTGTGTGTGTGTGTGTGTGTAACGCTTTTGATTGAGCCAACATTTCTCGGAGATGGCTGGACCGATTTTAATGATCTTAGTGTCAAATGAAAGGTCCAGTGACCTCACAAGTTGCTATTGAATTGCATATTGATCGGACTTTTAGTTTAAAAATTCGGTATAAAAATATGAAAAATACAAACAGTGATAACCCGATTTTGTCACTCCCCGATTTTGTCACGTTTTTGCCCCGATTTTGTCACCCCCAATTTTGTCACGTTTTTTACCCGATTTTGTCACGCTTTTGATTTATCAAAAGGTTAGTATGTCAAATGTGTTAAAACACTGTGAAAAGAACTGTGTTCAACAAGTTGATTATCGTGGAGTTTCCACAAAAGTTGTTTCTTATCTCCACAACTATAATAGCTAGAAGGTTACTTTCTTTGGCAAAGTTCTTTATAATAATCTTCTCAAAAGTTTTGTAGAACATTGTTTTGCTCTATCTCTTAGTGCCTGAAAAATAAATTTTCTATCTTACTTTTAGGGGGGTTAATCAAAGAATCGTTCATACCATAAGAAAGAGCTTCTTACGCTGTGAAATTTCTCTGAACATAGTTAACCAGTATAATCAACCATTTCGGCGCAATTAAAAAACGCGTGTTTTCATACTTTTGGGAGTGCTGTGAAAAGGTGACAAATGTGCACAGAGAGGTAGAAGGAAGTGCGACATGTCCTAAAAGTGATCAGAATGAAGTATATGTAGTTCGTTCTAAGTTATCTGCAAAAAAATAAAAATTGAAAAAATACCCGATTTTGTCACTCCGTTTTTGTCACCCCTAAATTCATCATGGGGGTGACAAAATCGGGTCATTACTGTACTTCATTTTCTCATAGGTCCCTCAACCGATTTGAACGAAATTAATTGCATATGAAAGGGGAATTATACAAACTTCAACACTTAAACACCGCATATTAAACGGTTAAAACATGTAAAACCAAAATTTATCAATTAGGGGCGATTGTATTCAATGTATGTATGTATTTATGTATGTATGTATGTGCGTATGTATGTATGTATGCGTATATTTATGAAGATTTAAATTTTATCTGTAAAAAGTTAAGCATATATAGTGTCTTATAGGATTGAAAATGCAAATGAGTTGATGGTATACTATATCAATGTATATAAATTTCAAACAAATTTAGCACATAAATGACCACTCATGCTATCAAAAACGACTGGCGCTGGAAAAATGATAATTTTTTGCCGTCCTCAAGCATATTTGTGGTGCTGCTTTTGCACTACATATTTCTTCGATTCCATTTAGTTTCCATAATTTCTAATTCCACATATTTTCATGCAAGTCTGCAAAAATTAATTTTTGTGTTTAAAATATTTTAAAAATATAAAAGGTGTTATAAACTAAAGTAAATGACGCTTATAAATATTTACGCACCCAGGAAAAGAAAATATAATTATTGCACGAACTTTACTGTTAAGCAAGGATTTTGATAAAGGATATTTAAAAATATAGTCGACATAATTATAGAGCTGGAATTAAATAAAAAGAAAACTAATCCAATTTTATTTAATTTAATGTTTTTGCCATGAATATACGCATAAATGTTCTATCACAGAGAACAGATTAACAGGCTCGAAGGAAATAATCGATTTTTTGTGTGTAAAATCAATATTTCTTTGTGCTGGAGTGGCATAGCAGCGATGGCAGCGACATCAAGATTTAGTTTGCCACTTACTGCTCGAGGGGTGCTCTATTGAAGGATTACTCGTAGATTACATAAAAACCTTTTACACACTTTTTGTCAATTACCTGGTAGTCTGTTCTCTGTGGTTCTATGTCACGTTGGTGAAAATAATTTATGAACCCCGTAACGGAAATTACGATTTAAACTTTTTATATTATTCATGCAGTTGATATTCCGTGTCTGGATCTGATAAAGTTGCCTCCTTGAAGGACCACTCACATATTACGTAACGCGCTTAGGGGAGCAGAAGTTGTGTAACACGCATTACATGTCGTAAATCCACTATGCAAAATCGCGTCACAAAGGGGAGCGGTCGAGTTAAAAAGCATCGATATCTTGGTTACGTAATATATGAATGTTCATTACGTTACCAGTGATCGTAATTAGACATTAACATATTGCTGGTCGATTTCTCTCATTGAGGATATTTTCTTTTTGGCCTCGTCTATGGCCATTTTCAGTATACCCAGAGAAAAATTGGCATATTTCCGACTTACCGAAAGTGTCTTACACTCTTCAGGTGTGCTTTGGTATTGTTTGATGCAAAATTTATCATTTAAAATGCCTCGTAAAGTTTAAGGAACACAGCTTTTTATATCTACCAGCTGTTGCAAGTTACCCCGTTTAAGTACTTGCTTTACGTATAATGTGGTAACAAGCAGGATAAACAAAACTAGTCATCATAAATCAATTATTCTGTTTCCTTATTATTCATTTTAATATAAAAAATGTATATTAGGTTTCTTTTATTTGAAGTGCTTACAGGATTTTTTAAAAATCACCTTAACAGCAGAAAATCAACATATCAGTATCTAAGGCTTCTTTGAACTATTAACGAGAAGATTCAGTGACTGATATAGATTAAAAATATAAGTAACAGATCAAAAAATACAATAAATTGGATCGATATAGCATTGTTGCAAGTTACCCCGCTGTTGCAAGTTACCCAGTTTGTCGGTACACAGTAGAATTAAATTAGATAAGTTTTCTTTTTATTTAACTAGCTGACCCGACAAACTTCGTATGGCCACAAATTAACCTGTGTTGTACATAAATCATGAATCTCGGATGATCTTTGTCACAATCTCGAGTTTTGCAAGCCCCCCCGTGGGCGGCGCTTCCGACGGCGGGTCACCGGCAACACTCCTGACGGAGACTGGACTAGACGACTGCATTAACTCGTTGCAACTGTTTGGTGATTCTTTCAACGTGTTCCGGTGTGATCGCAGCCAACTAAACAGTAATAAGAGACGCTTCGGTGGGGTTCTAATAGCAGTGTCAAATGAACATCACAGTTCAATCGTCGAGACGGTGTCTGGTCGCTGCTTGGAGCAAGAGTGTGTGTTTGCGCTACCGTCCGGGGAAAGAAATTTTTAATTTGCGGCGTTTACGTTCCGCCAGATCGCAGTAAAGAAATCGAGACAATAGAGGCACATATCTCATCGGTTTCTGAACTGTGTCGAAAATGTTCAGCCGATGAGACAGTTTTGGTATGTGGCGATTATAACCAGCCGCACATTTGTTGGACTGATGGGCCGGATGGAGCTCAACTTGCCTGTAATTCATATCTCACGAATGCCAGCGCAGCGCTCATTGACGGTATGGATTACTTAAACCTTCGTCAAGCAAATTTGCACCGCAATCATCTCGGTCGTGTGCTCGACCTAGTCTTTTGTTCTTTGGAACAGCAGCTGGATACTGATGTTTGCGTCGCCCCTCTGTTGCCCGTCGATCTTCATCATCCGCCTCTAGTAATGTCAATGAAAGCAGCCGAAATGAATAAGTGTTCTTCGTTGGTCAATACAATAGGAAGTTCTACTGCTTTAAACTACCGCAAATTGAACTTTGATGCCTTCTCAGACTACTTTTCGAACTTCAATTGGGGTACAATGTTAGCAAACAATAATGTTGACGATATGGCAAGTTATTTTTGCAACACCATTTGCCAGTGCACTATGGTCCAGAAAGCGATTTTAGACGGACAAAAATGATTGCGCCTAAACGGAATATTCTAGCTCAATGAAGTCTTCGGCAACTTTTTGAATGAAAACATGACGCATCTTTTGAAAGGGTCGTCCAATGTTCAGATGATACCGTAACAACAATTCAAGTAATAATTTTTTAAATAAGTTTGTTTTCCATTTTTTAGTTTCAAAACATTAAAGATAGATTAATTTCCCATAACTTTTCTAAACATTTCAAATTTCTAACTCTTACGTATTTTCAGCAGTGGACCTTTGTTTATGGACGACCCGTAAAATAATATTTCCTCTTATAACTCATTTATCTCAACAAATAGCTCAATATGATGTTCTACAAAAATTTGTATACGTAAGAGAAGAATATTTTTGCAGAAGACTGTTTTGCTTTATCTTTATGAGTTAATAAGTTATAGCCGAATTCAGGTTAAAAACAGACCAATTTTACTGAAGCATAACTCAAAAAGCGGCAAACGGATCTTGATGAAACTTTGGCGATTTAATATACACATATGCATAAAGTTTTTAGCAAAAAATGGTGGAGGTGTTATTTTTTTAAAAAAAGATAAAATTCTTTGAATTTTATGATTTACTATAGCTAAAATTGTCGTTTTCTTCATAGATTCACATTCAAGTAATCAAGTATGCGACCACGGAATACTATACACAACAAATATACTGACAATAACCATGGTTGATACTAAAATAGTGAATGCATTCAAAGAGTTACATTCGCAATCATGTTTTTAAGCGAAAAAACTAAAAGAATGTTTAATAATAACCTTGAATTAAACGATTTTTACGATCCCTTTAGATACTAACACGGACTTTTACTGTTATACGCGTATATTCGCAATATGTTTTGAATGTTTTTTGAAAATATTTTATAGACTAAAAATAACTGCGATGTGAAAAACGACGAAGATGAAGCAGAGCTGCGGAAAACTTATGATTTATTTATTTATTTATTTATTTCATTCTTTTCAAGAAGGGAAAAGCCCGCGGAAGTGGAACTTTGTTCGACGCTCCTTCTTCCGTAGGCACAAAACCTTCATTTTTGCACCAACAGTTTACACCAAATGATACAATTATAAGCAGTTACATAATGAGGACTTAAATTATAACACAAAGTTCCTTATTATCTATAAGTTGATGACTAACACTATACATTTTGCACGTGATTTACTTCAAAGCATGCAGAAAATTATTTTTAAGGACAGAACGGGACAAATGGAAATCAAACACATTAAAACAACGGTTGAAGACGCGAGACATACTCGAGAGAGGCTCGTTTTGGCCATAATTGGTGCGTGAAGCAGGAAGATTGAGAAAGGGGTGAGATCGTAGGGATCGCCGACGGGTATTGATGTTTAGTTGTTGGAGTATATCTGGGCTGTCAATTTGAGAGTTTAGAATATCAGAGATGAACAGAGCCCTAGCAATATCTCGTCGTATAGCTAAAGAGTCAAGCCCGATCAGATTACAGCGGTGTTCATAACTAGGAAGATTTGAAGGGTCGTTCCAAGGGAGAAGGCGTAAGGCGTATCGAACAAATTTTCGCTGGATAGACTCGATCCGTTGGATGCTGTTATGGTAGTACGGTGCCCATACAACTGCAGCGTATTCTACTATTGACCGCACTAAGGAACAATATAGTGTTTTTAAACATTGAATATTGTTAAAGCTCTTAGTAAATCTAAATAAAAAGCCTAGATTCTTCGAGGCTTTGGTAGAAATATAGGCCACATGTTCTTTAAAAGATAATTTTGAATCGAGCAGAATTCCCAAGTCTTTTACACATGTTTCCCTTTTCAAGGATGTTCCAGAGACTTTGTAATCATAGCACACAATTGATTTCTTGCGTGTAAAAGAAATGCACGAACACTTAGAGGCATTCAGTACCATTCTATTCGTTGTGCACCAGTCGGCGAAATTATCCAGCTGCGCTTGCAGAAAATCAGTGTCTGTGTTATTTCTGATAACGGCAAAGAGTTTAAAATCATCGGCATACGATGATTTCATGCATTTCAAAGCAAAATTGATATCGTTCAAGTAGAGGAGGAATATATACGGGCCTAGATGACTGCCTTGGGGCACACCAGACGTGACGGGGAATGGCGAAGAGATGATGCTACCTACTTTGACAGACATGAAACGTTCAGTGAGGTAAGACTTAAACCAACAAAGCATATTACCGCTTACTCCCAGTTGCTGAAGTTTGGCGACTGCAATCTGATGATTTATTTTATCAAAAGCTGCTGAAAAATCGGTGTAGACTGCGTCAACTTGAAGATGTTTTTGCAACGAGTGGGCTATAAAGGATGTGTAAGACACCAAATTGGTACAGGTTGATCGCTTGGGCATAAATCCGTGTTGAGTATTATCGATGTAGCCGGAAAAATTAAACGATAGGAACTCGAGAACTATAAGCTCGAAAAGCTTCCCACCTGCACAAAGCGAAGCAATCCCTCGGTAATTGGCTACGTTCTGCTTTGAACCTTTTTTGTGAATCGGAAATACGTACGACGACTTCCAGATGGTAGGGAAAACACCCGAAAGCATGGACGTATTGAAAATTTTTGCCAACGGGCTGCATGAAGTAGAGCAACATTTTTTTAAAATTATTGATGGAATGCCGTCGGGGCCAGGGTTCGATGAGCTCTTCAAGGTAGAGCAAGCATTCAGGATAATCTGGGTTGAGATGGCAGGGTAGGATCCAATAGCTGCCTTGTCTGGAACATTTGAGATGGCACGAGAAACTTGCTGACTGCTAAGTGTCTCATGAGAGAAAACTGCGCTAAACTGAGTACGAAATAATTCGCATATGTCCGAAGCAGTGGACGCTTCCGCATCACCAAGCATCATGGTAGTGGGTAAACCTGATTCATTTCTTTGCTCGTTAACATAATGCCAGAACTTTTTGGGGTTACTACGTAGACATTGTTGCATACGGTTTTGATACGAGTGGAACAGTTTCTTGTTCAGTCGTTTATAACGAGTGTTGAGGGAAATATAATGACATTTGAATTGATAAGTACCATGTTTCGAGAATCTCCTTAGAGCCATCCGTTTAGCAGATTTATAACTTTTTAAAGTGCAGGTAGACCATGGGGGATGTGAGGGTTTGCAGAAAAGTCTCTTTGGAGTAAACTGATCGATAGCATATAGAAGAACGTTTGTGAAATTTTGGACCGCTAAGTTAGTATCCATATTCTCTAGTATTGAGCACCAGTTCACGTCTAACAAAAATTGGTTCATTTTTATAAAATCGGTCTTGCGAAAATCATACGAAAGAGGTTCGTTAGGTTCATCGAATGAGCAAGGAATACCATTGCAGAGAAATACGTGAAGCGCTGGATGGTGACGAGTTATCTTGACAAGAGTGCTGGGTGCGCGGTAAACCGAAATCCTGTCACTGCCGAATTCTGTACTAACGAAACACAGATCCAATATACGTCCATTTTCATTGAAAACACCATTTGTCTGAACCAGTCCAGCTGTGCTATACCCGTCCAAGAGCTGAGTTGCGCAGGAGTTTATTGATGAATGAGAGGGATCAGGATATAGAGCATGATGGTCATCAGCAAACGTCCAGCTAATGCCACTAAAATTGAAGTCGCCCAATACTATGATTTTGTCTTTGGTTCCCATCCGCGAAGTTATCCATGAGAGCGAACTGAGATGCTGATCAATGAGGGTAGAGTCATTCACGCGATTTGGCGGGATGTATAGTGCGCAGATGTATAGTGAATATATATTCATTCCTACTGTGATCCATTGTTGCTCAACGCCTGAGCAACCAGGGGGCGAGAGTGACCGAGATTTGTATTGCGAGCGAACGGCCAAGAGGACACCGCCGCCAGATTTTTTATTGCTATTATCAGCAGTGCGATCTTGGCGAAAAACTGTATATTGTTCACCAAAAATCTGTTTGGAAAGCGTGTTGCTGTTGAGCCAAGTTTCAGTGAAAATTAACATATCATATGAGGCATCGGAAACAGCAAGCGCATAATCTGTAATACTCATGTTGATACCGCCTAAATTCTGATAGTAGAGTGTAAGGCCATTGCTTAAACTAGAGTTGTTTTCATGAACCTGAGAGCTGGTGACGGCGCCTTGACGTGCTGCTGCTTGGTTGTAATGCAGAGTTTGCTGATAAGTTGCTAATGTTACATCTGGGGGCGAATGAAGACCGCAGAGCTGTCGTTTTTTGGTTGAAAAGGACGGACTACTACCCCTTCCGGCCAGTAAAAACAATCTCCTACGGAAGCTTCCAGATCAGCCGACACTGACACTTTGAAGGATACGAATGACAGCTCGTTGAGTTGCTTGCCTTTTGGTACAAGCTTTATACATTTCACCGTAGAATTCTCGATGTTGATAGCTTCCCGTAGGTACCCGATGACATCATTCTCCGGTTGTTCAACGTGAAAAGGGGTGACGTAGAATGATTTCAGATCCTCAGAAACCTGCTGGCGACGTTCGGTTCGATTGACAACTCGTAGAGGATTTACTCGTTCTCCATTATTCGTTTCCGTACCGAGAGACGTTATGTTTCTAGTAGAAGTGGATGGAACGGGCAGTGCATTGGAAGGTTTTGTCGTAGCAGCAGTTGTAACAGTTGTAGCAGCAGCAGTGGCGGTAGTGGTAATGGTTGTGGCAGGTGCGACGCTGGGAGCAGTGGAAGATAGAACGACGTTGGCGTAGGTGGCAGTAGTGGTAGTGATAGCGTCTGAAATAGTGGAGACCATCACAGTGCCTGATCGTGCAGCATCAGAATTGGTTGTTGTGCTTCTATAGGTAGGAACACTAACAGTGTCCGAGATTGGAGGTGCATCATGCTCAGCGATTTGCGCGTAATCGAACTACTTACGAAGGAAATTCCACTAATTGTTATACTTTTCGGGAAATTTACCATTGAAATTCAAGAAGAATTCTATTATGATTTTTAAATCCATTTAAAACTATAAAATTAACAATGGAAATAAATCGGGATTTTTTTTTTCTTTATTTTCAATCTTAGTATTCCACTGAAACGCTCAAAAAACTTCAGTCAATTTCAACATTTATTAAATATACACCACGTTGATTTATTTGAGCGAATGCACGAGATGCTAATAATTATTAGCAAACATATAACTAACCCTTCAACGGGTAGACTTCTGTAGATAGTTTTTGCTTTGAGAGTCTTAGAGCCATATATGAAATTTATTCTAATTGGATAACACAATATCTGTGCTGAGAATAGATTGACATTTTGGCATCAGCATTGCAACATTCTGACTATGCGTTTAAGAGTTCTTATGTTTTAAAATCAAAAATTCAGGAAAATTGTGACGAAAATAATTGCACGATTTTTGTCAATTTTTACTTTTGAAAACATAGGACATCTAAAACAAAATGTTCGACCTCAAAAATATTCAGTGATGAACTACGCACTGAGTTTTGTAATATTTGGAAAAAACAAGGATTGGATATGAAACCCAAAATAAAGATTTTATAATATGCCTTAACTGTTGCTAGTCCAGATTATTACTTTTGCATGAATATCAAATTGACTTTCTTTTGAGTGTGCTTTCTTGAAAAATAGTCATTATCTATCGTTGCCTCTTTGTACAGTTTCGGGAATACACAGAACAATCCATATGTATAGCTCTATGACTGGTATCCTTTGCCTCCGACAGTCACAGTGCAAATAGTATTTAGATTTCTTAATTATGTAATTTATCAGCGTATATATAATAGTTTTTCTCTCAATGTAGGCATTGATACTAAACGTATCAAATAAACTTCATGAATATTTTTCACAAACAGATTGAAAAGACCGCGATTGTCGTAAGATAAGCGTTCGTATTTGTCTCGATAAAACATAAATAGTAAAGCAACAAGCTTTGTATTATGTTTTAGACATTTTCTAAAAAAATAGTTACACAAAATTATGTTTTAACGCTTTGAAACTGAGCAAGAAACTGTACCTGGGCAGTTAGGGATGGATAAAACGAAAACTTTAGCTATAGTAAATCATAAAGTTCAAAGAATTTTATCTTTTTTTAAAAAAATAACACCTCCACCATTTTTTGCTAAAAACTTTATGCATATGTGTATATTAAATCGCCAAAGTTTCATCAAGATCCGTTTGCCGTTTTTTGAGTTATGCTTCAGTAAAATTGGTCTGTTTTTAACCTGAATTCGGCTATAACTTATTAACTCATAAAGATAAAGCAAAACAGTCTTCTGCAAAAATATTCTTCTCTTACGTATACAAATTTTTGTAGAACATCATATTGAGCTATCTGTTGAGATAAAAGAGTTATAAGAGGAAATATGATTTTACGGGTCGTCCATAAACAAAGGTCCACTGCTGAAAATACGTAAGAGTTAGAAATTTGGAATGTTTAGAAAAGTTACGTGAAATTAATCTATCTTTAATGTTTTGAAACTAAAAAATGGAAAACAAACTTATTTAAAAAATTATTACTTGAATTGTTGTTACGGTATCATCTGAACATTAGACGACCCTTTCAAAAGATGCGTCATGTTTTCATTCAAAAAGTTGCCGAAGACTTCATTGAGCCCCCCGTTATCGGGGGTGCGACCCAAGAAGGGAAGCCCGCCGAAATCGGGGGCACAGCCCATACAGGGAAGCCCCCCGAAAACGGGGGCGATACCGAAGAGGAAGTTGACTCCACCAAAGTCTAACACCCCAGTTAGAACGCAGGTGGCCACCGCTGCTAGCTCAGCCAAGAGGGCGAGCGACAGCGGTAGGCAAATGTCAACGGAGGGCGTGGTGCACCCTCTGGAGGGCGAAGTTGGGCTTCCTTCAGCCAGTAGCAAGCTGGAGGAAGCCAAAAGGTTGGTGGACGAGTTGTACTCGTTCATCAACTCTAGGTCAAATGTCCACCTCGACATTAAAAAGCTGGCGGTGAGCCTCCGCTCTACCGTCATAGCTGCCGAGGTGGAGAGGCAAGAGCTTCTGCAGCGATGCGAAATCGCCGAAGCTCTGGTCATAGCCGCTAAGGCTGTGGCCATGCCTAGTCAGGCGCGTACGCCGCTTGCCAAGCGCAAGGCGGCTACGCCCGACCATGGACCAACGCTGGTAGCCAAGAGGCAGCGGACTTCGGCTCGCGCCTCTACCAGCGAACGCGCAGAGGCGGTCCCGGATGGTGCTGCCGGGACCGTGGAGGATGAATGGCGGGTGGTTAGGCGTAAACCGCTTAAACCGCCGAGGCCGAAACCGAGCGAGGCTGCGGCTGCAAAGCCAAAGCCAAGGCGCGTCCATAAGGGCGACGCCTTAGTAGTGAAGCTGACAGGTAAGCTGTCGTACGCTGAACTACTGCGCAAGGTTCGGGTGGACCCCAAGTTGCAGGAGCTTGGGGCCAACGTAGTAAAGACCCGCCGAACCCAGGCAGGGGATATGCTCTTCGAGCTAAAAAAGGACCCCACGGTCCAGAGTTCAAATTACCAGAAACTGGTTGAGCAGTCCCTGGGCGAAGCGGGCCAGGTAAAGGCGCTGTCGCAGCGTGTTCTGGTCGAGTGTAAAAACCTCGACGAGATTACGACGACAGTTGACCTGAGTGATGCGCTGCGGGATCAGCTTAAGGTTGATGTGGCACCCGCAGACATCCGTTTGAGGAAGGCATACGGTGATATGCAAACTGCGACCTTAAACGTGCCAGAGGCAATCGCCACCAAGATGTTGGCGTCTGGCAAAATTAAGGTAGGGTGGTCAGTATGTACACTGACGGTGAAACGGCGCATAGAACGCTGTTTCAAGTGTATGGGCTTTGGCCATCGGGCGGCCAAGTGTAAGGCCCCCGATCGGTCTAAGCTGTGCAGGCGGTGCGGTGAAGATGGCCACTTCGCCAGGGGATGTAGCAAACCCCCCAGGTGCTTGCTCTGCACAGCCGTAGAGGGAAATAAGCATGCCACAGGCGAACCCAGGCCCACTGGCCCACTGTGTGCAGCTTATAGGCTCGCCTTGCAGCGATAATGGTGCAGGTTATACAGATTAACCTAAACCACTGTGAAACGGCACAGGAGTTGCTTTGGCAAACGGCAGCCGAAACGGGGTGCGATATTGCCATTATCGCGGATCCCTACCGGGTCCCCCGTAGAGGCACTAACTGGGTAATCGACAAGGGTCGGATGGCAGCGATCGCCGTGATGGGTAGATACCCGATCCAGGAGGTGGTGTCGTCCGACCAAGAGGGGTTCGTGATCGCGATGGTCTATGGCGTCTGCATCTGTAGCTGCTACGCTCCACCTAGGTGGTCGCCGGAGCAGTTTGACCGGATGCTAGACGTGCTCACCGACGAACTCACGGGCCGCAAGCCCGTTGTCATTGGAGGAGACTTCAATGCTTGGGCTGTCGCATGGGGTAGCAGGTGCACTACTCCGAGGGGACAAAGCTTGCTGGAAGCTCTGTCCAAGCTGGATGTAAGTCTGGCTAACGTGGGATCCGTCAGTACCTTTTGTAGGGGGGTACAACAATCGATCATCGACATCACCTTCTGCAGCCCAACGTTGCTTGCCAACATGGGCTGGAGGGTGTCAGATGAGTACACGCATAGCGATCACCAAGCTATACGGTACATGATTGAACGACGGGCGCTACGGCCACGCGGGGCGAAGTCGACAGGGAGGAGGTGGAAAGTGAAGTCCTTCGAGAAAGACCTGTTCGTTGAAGCACTCAGTGCAGAGAGCACCCGCTCGAACCTGAGTGCTCGTGAGCTGACCAACGTCCTAGTACGGGCATGTGATACCACTATGCCTAGGACGGGGCAGCCAATGAACGGTCGTCGCTCGGTATACTGGTGGAGTGATACCATTGCCCAGCTCCGTTCCAAGTGCCACAGAGCGAGAAGGCTTGCGCAGAGGGCCCGGACCGATGAAGATGCTGAAGCTCAGGGAGTCGAACTTAGAGCTGCAAGGTCGGCGCTTAAGAAGGAGGTTAGGCGTAGCAAGAAATCCTGTTTCCAGGAGCTATGTCGCGATACGGATTCAAACCCCTGGGGAGGTGCATACCATGTGGTAATGAAAAAGATGAAGGGTACATCTGCGCCGCAGGAAACCTGCCCCCAAAAGCTGAAAGTCATCGTGGAAGGGCTCTTTCCGCAACACGATCCAGTTTGATGGCCTCCGACCCCGTACGGTCAATCGAATGATGTCCTCAATCCGGTCACGAATGAGGAACTCATCGTAATTACCAGGGGTTTACGAACGAAGAAAGCGCCCGGTCCTGACGGGATTCCGAACGAGGCACTCAAAGCGGCGATCCAAGCATATCCCGATATGTTTAGAGAGACGCTTCAGAGTTGCCTAGAGGTATGCGAATTTCCAGACAAATGGAAAGTCCAAAGATTGGTACTGCTGCCAAAGCCGGGGAAACCGCTTGGTGATCCCTCGTCGTACAGGCCAATTTGCCTATTGGACACGCTAGGCAAATTGCTAGAGCGGGTAATCCTAAACAGGCTAACGCCTGTGACGGAAAGTGATGTCGGACTGGCAAACACGCAGTTTGGCTTCCGTAAGGGGAAGTCCACTGTAGATGCCATAAAGTCCGTGGTGGAGAGGGCCGAGAAGCCTATGAAACGGAAAAAGCTAGGCGACAGGTATTGTGCCATAGTCACAATCGATGTCAAAAACGCCTTTAACAGCGCTAACTGGGGTGAAATTGCGTTAGCGCTGCATAGGATGAGGGTACCGGATCATCTATGCAGGTTGCTTAAGAGTTACTTCGAGAACCGGACGCTAGTGTACGACACAGCGGACGGGGCGAAGAGGTACAAAGTGACAGCGGGTGTTCCACAGGGTTCGATTCTCGGCCCCACGCTTTGGAATGCCATGTACGATGGGGTGCTGAGGCTCGAACTACCCACTGGGGTCGATATCACTGGCTTCGCCGATGATATCGTCCTTACAGTGGTAGGCGAGTTCCTGGAGGAGGTGGAAATGCTGGCATCAGACGCGCAATCTGCGATTGGCCCACCATAAGACGGAAGCTGTGATGGTCACCGAAAGTCGGCCCTAGAGGCAAAAATAATCGTGGGGGGACAGGTGATTGTCTCCACACGAAGTGTGAAGTACCTGGGTGTCATGACAGACAACAGGCTGACCTTCACCAGCCATGTGGATTATGCTTGTGGTAAAGCGTCAACGGCGGTCACTGCGCTGTCTAAGATCATGCCGAACGGCAACGGTCCTAGCAGCAGTAAGAGACGCCTGATGGCCAGCGTTGCCATGTCGGTGCTACGATACGGTGCACCGGCGTGGGCCCCGGCTTTGGAGAGTAAGCGCAATCAGGCATATCTGAACAAGGTGTTCAGGCTGTTAGCATTGCGCGTTGCGTGCGGCTACCGTACCATATCGTTGGATGCGATTGGGGTTATTGCAGTCATGATTCCAATATGCATACTCCTAGGTGAAGATATCGAGTGCCATAGGCAGAGGAACGTCAGGGGCGCTAGGGACGGAGTTAGGCTGGACTCTATTAGGCGTTGGCAGGCGGAATGGGATCGCACCGACCATGGTAGGTGGACCCATAGGCTGATCCAGAACGGATCGGCAGAGGTCATGGTGAGGTAAACTTTTTCCTTACCCAGTTTCTGTCGGGTCATGGATGCTTCAAGAAGTATCTACATACACGCGGGCGGGTAGATTCACCCTTTTGCCCCGTTTGCACGGTAGCCGAGGAAACGGCGGAGCATGTGATTTTTCACTGCCCGCGGTTTACGTCCACTCGGCGGGTGATGCTTGCGGTCGTTGGGGAAGACACCAACGCCGACAACATTGTGCAGAGAATGTGCGCTGAGCAGCGCGCATGGGGTGCCGTCGATAGGGCGGCAACGGCGGTGATAACGGAGTTGCAACGGCTAGAACGGTTGCAACGACAGGGCCTGACATAGCTTGCTAGGGTCAGTAATGGGCTGATTGGGCAGCCCAGGCCCTAGGAGAAGGGTAGTGGCGGTATGTAATGGCAAGGGTGTTGTGTGAACCCACACACGCAACGGACAAGTCGGAGTGCTTCGGCACGTCCTCTCTCCTGAAGTAAAACCTAACGGTAGTTCCGGGAGGGGTTCAGGAACGGGCAGCAGGATAGTTTTTAGTAGGTAGGCGCATGTTGGCACCATGTGAATCCTATTCGGCACCGTGAAGGTGCTGTCTATGAAGATTTTCTCCTTGCATAAACAATACAAAAAAAAAGCATCGATCCCCATACTGATGGGATATTCCGATAGAAGTAATGCATGCCGCATGTAACGACTTCAAAAAGCGTTTAAGGTGTGCTATCCAGGCAAAAGCTGATTGAAGTAATGACTGTTTGTTGCGTTCTGTACCTACGTTCTGTATGGGTGAAAATCTTCTCAAATAAAATTCGAAATAAAGCCTTTATTTACAAAAATATATGACTTTGTTTTTGTTCGAATACATATGTGTCACACTGTATATGTAAATAGTGTTTGATGTTGAAGAGCGCTTCAAAACTTATCAAATACATAAAAAAAGCCTTAACCAATACTTGGAAGAAAATAAAAAAAGTTGGCTAGAAAATGTTTTCTATAAATTTTTTTGCGACCCACTCAGCTTACAAAGAAAATATGCATCTAGTTTTTTCTAAATCAACTTGAATATAAAGGAAAGGCTTTGGTTTGATCTTTAGAATAAGATTTGGGGCGCTATTTACTTTCATTTAAAAATATAGGTCGGACTCGATTATCCGGGTGAAAAAAAAAAGGTTTGTAAATAAGTTTTTTCAAATGTATTTACGTTCAAAACGTGTTTAATGTTATACAAAAAATTTTCACCCTGATTGTAATCGAGTTTTCTCAACCTGCAGTTTAGCTAAGTAATTTTAGCCGAAAATGTAAATTTATATTTTGGGGATCCCCACAAGTAAACTGTGTCTAAAATAAAATAATTTATTTACGACGTCCTATTCAAAGAAAAGATATTCAAACAGTGATCAATTTCACGAATTTACGGTATGTGCGATGTACTGGATTACTTACGTACGAAGTAGGTATAAGAGTATTGGACTCAACATTGTACGACACAGTGTTTCATTATTGTGCAAATCAGCAATGTTTACATTATTTTCACTAATAACACATACACTAGCTTCCTCCAGGCCTTTGCTACTACACATCCGAGTATGTTTATTGTTGGCAAATATGCCATTTCAACTTGTAGTTATATAGAGACTGTTAGAGTATAGAAACGACACAACACTTCTCACCATTGCTGTCAAACTGACAATAATATAGAGTGCCCACGGCATTATTTTTGTGTTTTGGTTGGCTAAGGCCATGGTTAGTCCAGCTCGCCATCACGGCATTTAAATCAATGTGAATATCTATGTTCTTGTAAATTACTTAGTTCGCTATTTTTAATAATGAGTCAAGACATTTGCAATCTAACAATAAAAATTACAAAAGTATATTTATTTTTGACAGAGCTATGTCGGTGGAGTAATTTCAACTGTCGTTTTTCCACAAAATCTGGAATAAGTTCGTAGACCGGATTACTATATACTGACCAATCCACAAGTCGCTTTTTTTATTATACCACACTACCGAGTAAAGATTAAAATAACATTCACTGAGAGTAAAAGTCTTCTCCTGCAAGCGAGTTTTGCTGTACGTTCGTCCACACACTCTGGCACTAATATAAATCTGACCCAAGACCGTAGTCAGAGCCGTCGCTTTCCTTAAATAGAACACACAGCTGCGCGGGGCACCACTTTGATTGGGGGGCGATATTTTGGTCACATCTATAAAATAAATACCGTAAACCCACCTAATTCTGCGCACTCCACATTTCATTCAAGTTCCTGCAAATTTTTATCCTAATTAACACGTCTAAGCAAATATATGTACATAGAGCTATTTAATTATGAATGCTACGATTTTTAAGAAAAATATGCGGTGCGTAGAGAGATGTGTCTGGAACCATCTCTTCTCTTTTTCAACTTTTCCATATGATCCAGCTCCAGTGTTAAACTGAAAGGCATAATTTGCGTTTCAACTCGATCTTTCGACTAATAAAGTAAATTTTTAACTTGATTGATGCATTTGAAATTAACTTTTACACATTCTTTCCATTGGCGGAACCTAATGCTCATTTCTAGGGGGGTCTATAGAACCCCCTCCAGCTCCCCCCCCCCTCGTTCCACCAATGATTCTTTCTTCTTTGAATCTACGATTGATATATTTCTATTTTAAATTCATAAATGTACGTAACCGTAAACGTTAGGGGTTCCGTAGCTGCAAAATTACCGAGTCTGCTTTGACAAGCGTGTGATGGTAGGTCAGGCCATTTGATGTCAAGTGACTTTAACATGGGTCTATTTTCAGGATCCTCATACCCTTTCTTTATGGTGAATTGGAATTCTGTATTACCCCGATATATGACCCTCAAAAATCACTTATGTAGTTAAAGTGTACTAGTCAGAGAAACACAATGAGTCCTTGCTCGTGATGGCTATAATTGGAGATAGTACTGACAGTGACCGAGTGTCTAAAGTAGAGCTAGCTGTGAAAGAAGGGTGATCCCTATTACACACAAGTAAAACATATAAAGTAAATAATAAGCATGTTCACTCGTTCACTCAATAATGATTATAGCAAAAAGAAATATAGTGCAGGTAAAGGAAAATATAATCGGGTGATATCATAATAGATAAACGGTACTGGTCGCAATGATAAGTGCATCCATGAAAAAGAACCCGATTTAATCCACCTAGTGGTGAAAGGAACCTTTGTTATACCATCTTATTTGCCAAAGGAAAAGTTGTGAGAAATTAAGTGTACTTTCAGAAAAAATTACGCTGAAAGAAAAACCTCCGCAAAATCATGACAAAAATCATAAAATGTTAATTTTCTCAAAATATCTCTAAAATATTTGCCTTATTTTTTTAATGTAGCTTAAATTATGCTCTAAAATTTGGTGAAGTACTTCTTATGGGTACTCTGATATTTTTTGGAAAACCTTCGAAAATAATTTTTTTTTGTAAATCTAACAACATGAAATTCTATACGCATCAATTTGAACTGAATTCTTATATAAAATGTTTCTTAGGCCCAGCCGTTGTCAAGTTATTGCAAATGTAAAATCTAAAAATTATATATTAGGGTCAATTCACGCGAAGTTATCCGATAACCGTGTAATCGACCTTCACGGATTTGAACCACATTTTGTCAGATTGTTCGTTTCAGACCAGAAAGCAAAAATCTTACATTTGGTGGACGATTGGTCCTCCCCACGATTAATGGTAATCTCCTGTTTTAAAAGAAAGAAAAGAAAGACCCGATTTGTCAAACTCTTTTATTTTCTTTTGCTTATACTACATCTGGGAATCTGGAGGTTTAGAAAGAAACTATTTTTACATTCCAATTTCAATCACTCCAATTAAAAATTGTCGAGTGAAGCGGTAGCGTTTTGAGCTGGAAATATTCATATAGAGATCGACAAATCTTCGGAACTTAATTCAACTGTTTGTTAACGCTGTGTTAGTTATCACCCATATGCATCCTAGCAATTAACAATCTTCAGAGTGTATTTTAACATACCGATTTACTTTGTAGAACATTTAAAAGCAATACAGAATATCGTGTGCAAACTTGTTAAGCAGAATTGATTTTAAAGTGGTTTCTTTAAACAAATCATTATATTTTGCGACCAGTAAGAGATTGATAGTTAGATGCAGCTATTGATATAACTATATGCAGCAAAATTGCTTATTTGAGTGTGTTCTACAATTTTCGTAAATATACTACAGGGGTTAGACAAAATGATCGGGACAGGCAAAATTTTGATGAAATTCAAACGGCCATAACATTCACAAAATTGAACATTTTTAGATGAAACCAATTGCATTCGACGGAGAAATTTTCCTAGTTTTCTAAAAATATTTCAAAATTTGCATTAGCCAGCGGATACCGAAGATACTCAGGGTTGTCTGGGGGTATGTCAAAAACTGATTTTTTTAATCGACTGTATCTTTTTCTGTCATGGAAATTTATTAATTTTCATATTTTATCCCAAATTAAGATTTTATTTCCAGTCGATTAGTCTAAAAAGAACGGAAATCCGACGAGAAACAACCGAGATATGGTCATTTTAGTGAAATCAGTTCTGGAAATGTTGCCAGTAATATCTTATCTTTATGACCATTTTAAAACATAACCAAAACCATCCCAATATGAATGTCAAACTTCAAAAATTTACGAGGGTTGAAAATCCTGAAGTTTGACACCCATATTGCCATGATTTTGAATATTCCTTGAAACGACCACATTGGCCGGGGTACCTAGAACCTGCTACAGGGTTGCCATGGCACGCTGTGGAACTGTTAATGCTTCCAGTGTAAATGGCTCATAAAATCTAAACGCTTGATGCTCATGGTGATGACATGGTTTGCGTCATGTCCTTAACTGGCCAGAGCAATAGATGTTACTAGTACTGATTTTACAAAAATGGCCGTAACTTGGTTGTTTCTCGTCGGATTTCCGTTCTTTTTTCACCAATCGACTAGAAATGAAATCTAGTTTTGGGATAAAATATCAAGATGAATAAATTTCCATGTCAGAAAAAGATACAAGCGATGAAAAAATCAGTTTTTGATTTTCAGATAACTCGGAATATCTCCGGTATCCACTGACTATTGCAAATCTTGAAAGATTTTCCCGTCGAATGCAATTAGTTTCATATAAAAATGTCCAATTTTAAGGAAGTTATGGCCGTTTGAATTTCATCAAAATTTTGCCTGTCCCGATCATTTTGTCTAACCCCTGTATATATTTTTGGACGCATTTAAAAAACCCGATTTAATCCACCTAGTGGTGAAAGGAACCTTTGTTATACGGTCTCCATCTACGTTAACGTTGCGTAGAGCGTTTGTTTACATATTTTTTTTGGAAATTGAATAAGTTTACAAAATTTTAACAAAATAGGAGCACTTATAAATTTTGATAGATCCTTTTTTCATGAAATTGCCGAGTAAGTACTGAGTAAGAGTGTTACTAATTTGAGTAAGTGCAAGTAAAAGTAAGTTGTAAGAGGAAATATCACTCTTTAACATATACATTGCGTAGTAAAGGTCTAGTTTATAGGTTTTTGAACTATGCATAATTTCCTGTAATGGCATTCTATTTGACTCAATAAAGTTTTCTTGAATAAATTTCATCAATTTTTATTAACCTTCGGTTACTCACGCTGTTGTATTTTGTACAACACGTGTAGGTTTTAGAATGCCATATTGTTATAAAGTTACAAATCGATGTTTTACTAACAGATATTCTTCAATAAAGTTGTTATGAGCAAAATTCCATAATTTTTTTTTATTTAGAGTGGTTTTAACACAAAGGGCCATTCACCAAAATGCCTTAATTATTTAATGCATTAATACTTTAAATTGTTGGCAAAATAGATCTGCAAAAACTGACATCACAGAAACGAAGCAATCAGTATGTGAGGTGTACCGCAATTGGCCCCAACTGAAATTTTCTCTCATTTCTTCATATGAAAAAATGGTGTATGTATGCAGCAAAAGTATCAGCAAATGTAAAATGTTTTAAATGTATCCGTCTGTCGATAGTCGGGTAATTCGGGGTCAAAATCAGGGGATTTTTTATAATCAAAGTTCTACAGTTACTAAACAAGCAAAGTTATGTATTTTTACTATTTATACAACATGAAAATATCATACAACAATTACAAAACGAGCTAAAATGGAAAAACGGATTTAACAAACTCATATAAAATAAATTAGATTTTTCTATCTTCGCTTAAGAGACAGAAGGTTACTGTCTTCAACAAAGTTTCTGGTAATAATATGCTCTTAAACTTTACAGAACACATCAATGTGTTATATCTTAACTGAAGAAAAACATTTTTTTTATTTCACTTTTAGAGGGATTAATCAAAATTTAAATTCTACCAGACGATAGAGCTTGCAATTTCAAGAAACTCTTCCAAAGGTGCGATAAACCTAAAACCAAGTTTTCCTAGTCAAAACTCTAATGCGCACGTTTTTTTTTTGGTTTAGGGCTATTGTCTCGTGCGAGCAACCGTGTTACAAGAGTTGGCGCGAGTGTTCAAGGGTTAATATCTTTTGACCTGCAAAACCAATTCTTCTGAAATTTTGCAGATATATTTGCAGCAATAAAACCTCTAATTTGATGCCAAACTAATTTAAGCTAGATAAATTATCTAAGATGAAATCGTCGAAAATAATTGTAAATTTTAATGTGTTGTATACGATTGCTCATAACTTTTGAATTAAACGTCTAATCAAAAAACAAATCAATAGTGATCTATCCGGCTATATTACCTTTCAAATAAGAATAATAGCGCATAAATCGGTTCAGCCAACTCTGAGAAACAGGCGATCATTTGTACCTAGTCAAAACAGGTTTTTTAAGGCTAACTTTTAAACTGCTTGTCCGTTTTCAATAAAACTTAGTAAAAAGTTTAGTAATAGCATGAGCTTTCGTTTGGTACTAAGATCGTTAAAATTGGTTGCGTAGTTCCGGAGAAACGCGTGTCACGTAGTTTTCACATTTTTGCTTATAACTTTTAAACGAAACGTCGGACCGCAAAGCAATTCAATAGTGATATACTAGGCAATAATACCTTTCAAACAAAAGTAAAAGCGGTCAAATCGGTGCAGCCACCTTCGAAAAACAGGCGATAGAAAATTAGCTGCACACACACACATACACACATACACACATACACACACACACACAGACATTGCTCAGTTCGTCGAGCTCTATCGATTGGTATATGTGATTCGGCCCTCCGGGCCTCGGATCAATTTCGTGTTTTTCGACCAATTTCTAAACCTTTGTTATATAGTATAACAAAGGTAAAAACAAAAATTTGTATCACTCTATTAGGCGAATTCACGATCAGCCCAATAGTGTGAAAAAATGTGCCATATTTTATTAATAAACTGTTCCAAAGAAACAACAGTTAAAAAGTAGCGTATTTTGACGCTATAGTAAATTATCGGATTTTTGAGGTTTGGTCCCACTGATTCATATCAGTCAAATTTTCTTGAATAAATTTCATCAATTATTCTTAAATATCTTTGGACCGGTAAAACCAATTCTTATGAAATTTTGCAGGTATATTCGCTAACTAATTTGTCACTCAAAGCAAATCCTCAACGCTTAAACGTCTTTTTAAGACTTTACCCTTCTTTATCGACAGACTTCACGGCCGGCTGTTAGAGTACAGGACAGTTACAGGGCTAGTGCAAAAATGCTACTGATTATCAAACAGCATCGCCTAGCTGAGATTCGAACATATGACGGCTGGCTTGTTATCATCAGCATCGTACCTCGAAGCTAACTGGATAGTTCGGATAGATATTGCATTTATAACAACGTCAAAATTACAAAATTGTTTATTTGACGCTTTCTATCCGCCTTTAGATGTAATTTTCGCATCCCATCTAATCAATTTTGCTTTATATTCCAGGCTAATCGCTCCTAACGATTAAGATGCCTGCAGGCACTTTTACGATTCTGACGAAAGGATTATTTTTTATGCTTTCAATATTACAGAGAAAACTAAAAGCATTTTCTGATACTTCTTTAACTATTCGATTCTAAACTTGAATCATACAGCATGTAAATATTTATGTCTATCAAAAATAAACTAAAAAACACAGTTAGGGTAGATGCTCCAGTAGTTGTGGTAGTACCTGTAGTGGTGGAAACTCGAATTATTCCGTTATTTTTGCCGATTTTGGTACAATTTTTAAAATAAAAAAGTTTGGTTCAAAAATCCTGTTGCTTCAGAAACTTTGTCCTCATACCTTGCTGCTTTATCGAAAGATAAAACTGCTAATTGCTGATTTTAAAGTGATTCGAAAATCTCTGCCGACACATTTCTAAATAATTTAATAGTGTTAAACGACCTTCCCATCCCGCTTATCTGAGTGTTTTAATTGTTAAGTTTTGTTACAAATAGGTTTTCATCAGAATAATCAAGGCTGTAATTTTGTAGCACTGTAACTCGGATTTTTTTGTCGGAGCACAAACGGAAAGCGAAGAATAGTGTAAGCGTATGAACCATGAACTTAAAGAGAATTGCATAGTATATTTGGCCAAAGCCAGGGGAATACGGTGGGCCGGTCACAACGCAAGAATGTCAGACGACTGTGCAATAAAACCTGTTCTCTTCAAGACCTCCATCGTCATTAGGAAAGATGGACCCAACGTGCTAGATGACTCGACCAAGCTGAAGACAATTTGCTACTGTCGAGACGCTCAACAAATTGGCGACAAGTAGCCCTGGACTACATACAGTGGAAAGTAACTCTAGATATAGCACGAGCCATCCCCATTCTATGCAACTAAAGAAGAAGGAGTAGAGTTTTATATTAACCACTTATTTATTTAATGCTCCAGTTTTTTAATGTAGCCGAAATGGGGCCCCCTTCAAAGTGGCGCTCCAAGCAGCTGCTTGTTTTGCTTAAGGGAGGCGTCGACCCTGGCTGAAACCCTTCGTTTGATACTAAAATAATTAAAACTAGATAAATTATCTTGCTTGAAATCATTATAAATTATTGTTAATTTTGATGTGTTGTAGACGATTCCTCATAACTTTGAAAATAAACGTCCAATCAAAAATCCATTCAATCTTTGAGGCTATATTACCTTTCAAATGAAATTAATAGCGCATAAATCGGTTCGGCCGTCTCTGAGAAACAGGTGATCATTTGTACCTTGTCAAAACAGTTTTTTTAAGGCTAGCTCTTTAACTGCTTGTTTGTTTTCAATAAAACTTGGTTTAGCAATAGAAAGAGCTTTCGTTTGGTCGTCGAAATCGGTTGAGTGGTTCCGGAGAAAATTTCAAACAAAATGACGGACCACGAAACAATGTAATAGTGATATACTCCACTATATTATCTTTCAAACAAAAGTAATAGCGAACGAATCGGTTCAGCCATCTCCGAGAAGTAGGCGATTGAAAATGAAGCATGACACACACACACACACACACACACACACACACACACACACACACACACACACACACACACACACACACACACACACACACACACACACACACACACACACACACACACACACACACACACACACACACACACACACACACACACACACACACACACACACACACACACACACACACACACACACACACACTAAGTCGAACCCTATCGATTGGTATATGTGACTAGGCCTAAAATTATAATTTCGGATAATAATTTATTGCTCTAGGAAAAACATAGTTTTGGTAACTTAGATGGGCATTTTCAATGAAAACTTGAAAGAAAAAGAAAATGCACTGCTAACTTAAAATTTAGTTAGCAGTGCAATGACACTTCCGGTGCAGATAGAGCTACCCAAGTATGATAATAATTTAATGCTCATTTAATGCTCTAGGAAAAACATAGTTTCGGTAACTTAGATGGGCATTTTCCATGAAAAATTGAAAGAAAAAGAAAATGCAGCTTAAGATTAAGTTAGCAGTGCAATGTTCGGAAATGGCACTTCCAATGCAGATAGAACATTGCATTGCTAACTTAACTTAAGCTAGCAGTACATTTTCATTTTCTTTCAATTTTCCATGGAAAATGCCCATCTAAGTTACCGAAACTATGTTTTTCCAGGAGCATTAAATGAGCATTATATTATGATCATACTTGGGTGGCTCTATCTGCACCGCAAGTGCCATTTCCTAACATTGTACTGCTAACTTAATTCTAAGCTAGCAGTACATTGTTTTTTTCCTATGAAACAGTGAAGCATTAAATTCGCCGTTTGGAGCACTAACTAGCATTTATTGAGCATCAATTAACCTTCAATTGATCAACCGGGTACACCTGTACCCTTTTCAGGTTTTGTGTTCTAGTTTCGGTATGATCTTTTTGAAATAAGGCGAAAAGACTCCAAACCCTCGTTCCTTGGCCGATACCTCATCAATTTAACCATTTATGAAAACATGTCTAGAAAAAAAATTGAGTTTTTGATCGTCAAAGTTGATCAACCGGGTACACCTGTACCCACTCACCCATTTCATGTAAAAAGGACGAGAATGGGAAATGCTCATCATATCACATAATATATTTATGACCATATAAAAAACAACTGATTTTTACATACATTTACATTTTACATACATACATTAGGGGCTTTTTTGCGTTGTCTAAATATACACTCGTGACTTTTTTGCGTGGTCAGGCTTGCCATGCTCTTTTTGCTTCGATTTTTATCTTTTGACCACAGCGCCTTAGGGAAACAAAATTCGAAAAAGTAGTGTATAGAGTAATTGTAGAATTAATTATTGTCTACAATATTGCTGAAGCATGTATGGTTTTATCTTTTGTAATTATGGCGCTATAGGGTTGCAATGTCGTTTGTAGCAAAAATAGCACTCTTTTTGAGACCAACGGGGGTAGCAACGCAATAACGCCATTAATACCAAAGATAAAACTATACTTTCTTCACCAATATTGTAGATAATGATTAACTCTGCAATTTTCCTATCCACCACCTTATGGCTTTTACTTGTCGCAAGGACAGGTTCTCGTCTACAGCCCGGATGACGTTGGCTAAGCTGCGTCGTCAGGATCTTCCGGGTCTACGTACAGAGACTGTAGATTACAGAGGCGCCGATATACTCAAAATTCGCTAAATTTTGAACGAAAGCGGAGAGTTACCTTTATTTATGATGGTACTCTCCGTTTTGTTTTAAAATTTAGCGGATTTTGAGTGTCTCGGCGCCTCTGTAATCTACAGTCTCTGTAGGTCTACGCTGTCCTTGCGGATTCCAGTCGAGTGCTTCTCTGTAGATCTCGTTCCCCAAGCAGGGTATTAGAGCAAATTGAAAACAAAATTTGATATCTTGATGTAACGGATTTTGAATACTCGGTGTGATTTCATTTTGGTCGACTTACCAGTTAAAATATCAAAATTGATTGCAAAAATTCCACGCTGTGAAATTAAAATGATTGCTTTCAAAAATATCAAACGGAATACTAATCTTGCTGTTACACAATATTAATAGGAAAGCAGAATTAGTTATCATTTTACTATCATATGATCATCATTTTGCTATCATCATATAATTTGATTGACCAAACTCGTGACTTTAGTCATGACCTTGAAATGCGGTCAGGCATATATTAATATTTTTTTGAAACGATGATTCTACAATTGATGAAGGGACGGTAAGGGAAAGTCATGAAGAAGGATTTTTTTCCGGGAATGAAGGGAAGGGGAAGGGTGGAAACAGCGTCACACGCAGGACCTTGCAAGTCGTAAGGGCCTGCATAGTGTCGTCATCCTGAAAGTAAAAACACGTTAGATTAAAACTTCTCGGTCGGTGGTTTCTACAGTAGGTGGAGGAAGAGGCACAATTTGTGTCTAAAAATAGACCAACCAATGTCGCTATGGTTAATAAGGGGGGTTGTGCAGACTTCTTTTGTCCAGCGCCTCTGTGGTTCAAAGGTACACGGGTACCAGTGAGCGACACGCCCTGGCAGGTGTTGTGGGTTCAAATCCGGTTATAATCTCTGATTACAGCTTGGTTCGACCCATGCACCTTCCAGCATTGGACAAAAGATAGGAGTCACAACGACAACTTGTTAAGCATAGCTACCTATTATCCCCCCCCTTCCTTTCCACCCTTCCCTTCATTCCCGGAAAAAAAAATCCTTCTTCATTGCTTTCCCTTACCGTCCCTTCATCAATTGTAGAATCATTGTTCCAAAAAAATATTAATATAATTTGAACCAACCATTTTACTAGAAAAAAATTTAAGTGAAAATATATTAATTTAAATATTAAAGGTTTATTTACATCATATATAGAATCTGCCAACATATTTTCATTCAATAAAAATGAAAGCAAAATTATAGCAAAGTCTGATACATCATAAGTGCCATTTTGAGTTGATAACAAAACATGTTTTCTAGTTGATATCAACAGCAGAATATGTAATAATTTTGATATACTTTTGTTGTCAATCCTTGCTCGGGTCGCTCCTTTCCTCAAGGAGTGTCCGATTGACTGTCATCTACGTTCATGAATTTCTTTTGCTATCGGCCGTTGATGATATCGACGATTGAGTTCCTTATTGAATATCCAGTTGTCAGGCCACCAGACACGATATAATGAGTGAGAATTTATTTTTCACACATCAATTTCATGCTGAATGATTAAGTGATTTACTCCAGATGTTATTTGTATCCTCAAAAATGATTTAAATTTGCGCACAGTGAGATCTTTTCATTGAAATTGCCGTTTGGTAGGGTTATTGGTATTATATGTTTTATAAACAATTTTAGCTTTTATGTTGGTGTGTTTTATGATAATATTAATCATTTCATCGATAAAAATGGATCCGAAAGTGTCACTCACCGACAGGTTTTGTTCGCGTGCGGAGCGAGAAGGAGAGCATTAAGACCCTTTATAGTTTTTGTTGATCGTTGCGGTCCACTTCTTTGGCGAACAACGTTTTGCAACGGAGTTTTTATAGTTACTATCTACAAAATTGCTGAATAAAGTTTTGCTGTATCGTTTGTATCTACGAGGCCACACTCGTTGCTGCTATTTCGCTGGTAGCCAAGCGAACGTTCATTTGATTATCAACGGAGTTGTAGCCTTATAGCACTATAAATACAAAAGTTACAGTCTAGCTTTATTCAGCAAACTTGTAGATAATAACTAGTTCTACAAATGACCCATAAATAGTTTTATCAAAGTTTGCTTGGCTGAGGCAGTACTGTCAAATGAATCTAAATCGAGTCAAAATGATCGAGCCATCCCTGTGGTCATCATTTGTTAATGGCCCCACAACAACGAATAAAGGACACAGCAACATAGATAATCATTGTTCAAATACGAAAGAAACCAAAAAGGATGAATAACAACGCTATTAAGGTTTTAACTGCTAAAGATGCACAGTAAGGATTAGTGGGTACAGGTGTACCCGGTTGGTCAGATTGCTTTGAAATTTTGGTTGATCAATTGAGGGTTAACTGAATGGTGATGATGATGATGATGGTCCCGCCACATACCCCCACAAATAAATAAATATATCTAAATATAAATATAGGTAATCAAAATTTTAAAAAATCATATCTGTACTCCGCGTGCGAGGCTCAAACTTTTGTAGACTGCTCTTGTATTATTTTTAATTACTATAACATGAAAGTAAAATCCATCATCACCATCGTGGTGAACATAGTAGTTAAAGTGTTATGACGGAAATGAAAAAAAATGCATAAATTTAAAAACATAAATACAGTTTAAATTTCAAACACAGTGTGATAATTCATAAAATACTTTGTCAATTACAATCTTCTGTTCCTTAAATAAAATAAATAATCCTAATAATAATAATAAATTAGTAAATAATCTTAAAACAAAATGGACCATAAAAAAATTTAGTTGTTTTATTCAAAACTTCGTCCATAAATCAATAAATGAGCCTTAAAAGGCAGCTTTTACGTGTGAAATACATAGCCTTTTAAACTCTGCAAGTGTTGACGCACGTTTAATGTGTCTTGGCATCGAATTGAAAACATTTATTCCTTTGTAAAATAGTGAGTTCTGTGAATCACATGACAAGAATTTCGGTGTTCTTATTTCATCCGCGTTCCTTGTATTATATCTATGAAAGTCTCTTCCTCTTTCAATTCGAGTACACAAATATTGAGGCAGCAGACCATTGATTACTTTTAAAATGAACACCATAGTCAAATAAACAACTCGCTGCTTCACTGATAACCATTGCAAAGCGTCCAGCATCAATATCGAAGAAGTAAATCTGTTACATCTTAAAATTAAACGCATTATTTTATTCTGCAAGCGCTGTAGTCTCACTATTTGTGTTTCGTTGGCCAAAAATAAAATGGAAGGGCAAAAGTCTAGGTGAGGAGAGATGATTGATTTGTATAGCTGTATTTTACTCCAAATCGTTAATTCGTTTTTCAATCGGCATAAAATTCCATACTTCTTGGCAATTTTTTTGATGACATTGTCAATGTGAGCATTGAACTTTAGTTTGTCATCAATAATCACGCCAAGATATTTAATGTCCCGAACGCGCTCAATTGCCTCATCATCAATCATAACTGAGACATTTTCATCTAATCGACCGCGCGAAATCACCATAAATTTAGTTTTAGTTATGTTTAATTTCAATTGCTTATACTTCAACCATCTACCAAGAGAACGCAAATCTTCATTCAAGTGTAAAACGGCTTCGTGCAAATCTTTAGCTGCAATGAACAACACAGTATCGTCTGCAAAAAGATTAATATCGCAAAAATATAAAACGCGGCGCATGTCATTAATATACATAATAAACAAAAGTGGTCCTAATACACTTCCTTGGGGCTACACTTCCTGGGGCTCCTGGGGCTTCCTTGGTTCAGCTAATGTTCTGCTAACTTTGTACTTCCAGCTGAAAGAACATTAGGGTACCGCCAGAGTGCAAGCGACATGCGACGCGACGCAAAATTTCTTGCTGTAGTTATACGCGCAGCCCTTTTTCGCCCGAAGCAGGACTGTGCATTTAGCAACATGAGAGTGAAGTCGTGTCGCGTTTACTCTGAACGGGGCCTTAGATGAAAATAACTCACGCAAGGCATTGTCGTTATTCTACAGCAAGGAAAACTTGCCTGACCTGCAGAAATTTTACAGAATAATATTTGTCATGCCGTCCTACCCAAATACATGCGCGTTAGCTTCGTAAACATTGTTGTGATTTTTAGTTCGGACGATGGAAAATTTTGATGGACGAATTTCAAAACGGTACGACGAATTTAAGAAATACAGTTGCGTAATTTCAATAATATACTTTAATAATCGCTTTTCAGTGATTTATAAGTTCACGGATCGGAAGGTAAGTGTGTTTTAGTCAAATCAGCACAAGAACATTTGGAGTACTCATTAAATCCATCCAACAAATGATGAATAAAATGGCTTACCCTTACTACGACGGGAATTAGAAATAAACCCTCTCTATAGAATATGATCGCACATGTAAGTTGTACACACTTGATGGCACGCTTAACGAGAAACTAGCAGTCATTAACTTTTCGTCGAAAAGCCTAATTTCAGAACCAGCTTTTGGGCCCAAAAGCGGAATTCTGTTTATAAAAATGTAAATACTGCATTCTTTTTGCCTATCTGAACACAGCGAATATATTTTCATGAACAGAATTTTTGTTTCAAACAAAAAAACTGCTTTTGAAATTGGCAGAATCGATGACGACTAATTTCACCTTAGCGATGATTAGGTATATTACGTTCTTGATGAGATTTTAACTGAATGGTGTAGTTTTCTCTTCATTTTTATTATTCAGCAATTTCATAGAAGTGCTATCAAAAAAAGTTACTCCAATTTGGTTTGAACTCGCTTACTGAAATATACGACAGCTTTGTATTACAAGTTTTTTTTTGTTTGCAGGGTACCTTAAACTAACTTTGACAGGAACAGAATAGCAATATAGTTTGGTTTTTATACTAGCAAAAACAGCAAAATGAAAATATGATTTTAACTAAATAAATTTACGAGAAGCTTCGATAGTACTTCACTATATTTGCTCGGTTTACAATTTAATTATTGTTCAATTATGTAATACAGCAATTCTACAGAAAAAGTACTATCGAAAAGAGAAATTGCTCCGATTTTGTTAAAACTTATGAAAAACTAAAAAAAATTTACATAACATATTAAAAAATTAGCGACTTATAATTTTTTGTTTCGGAGATATATTTGTTTTATGAAAAGAAGTTGAGAAAGTGCAGTAGGCCATGGTGTTTTGTTTTTATTTGGAATGAAACGTATATTTCTAGCAAAAAACGGATATTGTTGGTATGGTGTTTATTTATTTATTTACATGTTTGACCCTTCAACTCTAGAGTCATTCGGGTCATTTGGTTTGGTGTGCCAATGGATACTTCATTGCAATGATACATAATTTTTAGCTCCACCTCATAGAAAGCCTATTAAAACATTTTTATTTGTGGCGTCAATGCCTAAAATCGAACCAATGCACAGTGGGGATGCTTTTACAAAAAAGTCCTTTATCTCAATATCTCCAAATGCCGCTGGGCTAGGAACAATCTTTTGATATCAAAAGAAAGGCACGCGCCTGTTTTTAGTAGTTATGGCCAAAGAAGGGGATTTTACCCTACTTTTCTAGGAGTACTGAGATGTATTGATCAATAACTCTGGAATCCGCTGGGATAAAATAAATCCTTTTTCGACATAAGAAAGCTAACTTTACGTAGTTTCCGATGGCAGGGTATTTGATCGCGGCAAAATTAGTCATTTTACACTAATTTTCTCAGTTAACGTTGCCAAATTAATGTAGCATGCTCATTGTTTGACCAAAACCACAAAATACAATGCTATGCTGTGAATAAACACCAAACTGTTCGAAAGCATATAAAAATAACTTTCTTTTGGTGAAAAAAAATTTAATTTATCCCAGAGGAATCCAGAGATATTCACTTTTATTGGTAATCATTGATAAAACTAGGGTACAATGCCGTTTATTTGGACCAAACATCAAGATACAACCATGTGTCGTAAACAAATGCTATGTCGTTGGATTCCTCTTGATGATAGCTTGTTTATGGCGGAAAAAGATCGATTTTATCTCAGCGGAAACCAGAGATAGGGGCTTTAACATCTCTTCATGTCGAGAAAAGTAGGGTAAAATGCCCTTCTTTTGGCAAACACTTATGGACACAGATGCGTGCAGTAAACAAGCATCACACCATTGGAATCCTTATAAAAATATCTTTCTTCAAAACTATTGATTGTAGCCCAGCGGCATTTTGAGATATTGAGATAAATGACTTTTTTCTAAAAAATTCCCACTGTGCAATGGTTTATTACCCATTACTTAATGTATCTCTATACATTGATTAAAACGCCACTTTTCGCCCAATAGCCTTTCGGTGTGCTGGTGGCCGACCAAATAAAACAAAAAAAACGCCATTTTTCGATTCACATGTTCCGTAAGACTTCAATGATTACAAGATTAAATGGATGTCGGTGGTGTGGTTAGACCAACTTTCGGCATTTGTCCGTAACTTCCGTTTCAAAAGGAATTTCAGCAACCTAAATGGCCCGTTGGAAAGCTCTAAAACCTAGGTATATATGGTAAATTTCGGAGTGATAGCCAAAAAAATAAAAAAGTTGAGGGTATTTACGTAGCGAGCAAAAAGGTGGCCAAAATCGAGCCGTGTTGTACTGGTTGGGCCACTGCCGAAAATCTTAGATGTATGCTTTGAAATTAGGCTTATACAAATTTGAAAAAAAGTTTATGTCCTAGTCTCAAAATATTGTTGAATGGGTAGGGAGGGGGGGTCAAGAAAAAAATAATAACGTCAAACCTTCAATAACTAAACAAAAGAGAAGAAACCAGCGTTTATTTATTCATATTATTAAAAATCTAATACAAAAATTTTGTACAGTCCTTAAATTTCAGTTCAAACGTAACCAAACTTCAAAATTTGTGAAAATGGGAGTTTAGGCCCTACAACTTTTTTACATGAAATGCTGTGCTACTGACATGTTTTAAGGAGACATATTTCTGAAACTATTCATGTTTGAAACCGCTTGTTTCTTGGTCAACCTTTTAGTCATGAATATCAGGCCCTTCCTCAGCTAATGCTTATCTTCCAACAATAACGTGTTTAACTTTGTATATGCTAACCGTTTCGAAAATTTCAAGCACAAACAAACAGACGAGACACTCGCGATAATTCCATCGTCCAATCAAAAACCACTAATTTTTAAAAACATGTTTCGCAACATGGCCACACCGCGGCGCGCAAGTGTTGCTTTGAGTTTTCAGTTTAAAACCATTCAAATGTACAAAACCCTACAGCCTAAAACCCTGCAAATGCAAGCTACTCCGCAACATGTATAACAGAGGGTGCTAGTGTGCAAGCAAAATGTGCAGGACGATGGTTTTTAAAGGATTTTCTTCTAAGTGTCATGTCAGTTCGTCAGTGTTTCAAGTTTCGAACAGTTCAGTGACGTTCTTTTCTGCATGCATCTAATTCATGATAAAAAACTATATTTTTGAGTTTTACATTCCCGACATCCAAAATTAGGGTATGAACCATTGATATGAGGCAATCAGTCTAAGCTAAGCTAAGCCAACATCCAAAATTAGGGTATGTACTTGGGCACTACGGAATAAAACTACCAATTTGGAGCACTGCAAGCACCGATATTCCGGAGTGTCTAATTTGTTGCATTTCTAATTTTATGTTATCTAATACCTATGACCGGAAAAAATAATCCCACTGCAATTTGAAATATCTCCGTCAAAAGTAGTACAGAATTTTACTCATACATTATTAGATTGATTTTTGTCTGTCTGTTATTAGATTGTCTTTTGTCATAATTCGGTTCTTTTAAACAAGTTGAATGAAAATGGAACGATATTTAACCCATTTCCTCCCAGCGTTGCGAAAACGCAACGCGCTTTCACTCGATTCTAAAGAAGGCGCGGTTGAAGATATCAACTTAGACCCTGAGAAACAAAGAAAGATTGGAAAAACAATCTAATCGACCCGTTTTTGCTCAAAGGTCAGATGTTGCATGTAACATAATTACAGCTGTGACAAAACGACAAGTGTTGCTATTTTTCAGAAAGTTAAGGAAAAATGCTAATAAAACTCGATTTTATCTCTATTAACGCCTGATCTATTAATCAGTGTTAGTAAGGATGGGTTGCTTGCCAAAAAAACTTTGTTTCATAATTTTGATTATTTTCGTAATTTTAAGATAGGTCTTAAGCTTTGCGTAGCGAAAACGCAACGCTAGGAAGAAACGGAATTCAAAATTTGCAACGGAAACGTTTGTTTTCGTTCGTTCGCTGCGGTGTTTCATTTAATGTCGTTGCTTTTTAGTAAACAAATGAATGTAAATCTTAACTTTCGCTTGTTCAAAATATCCTGGAAACATTAAAAAAGTTTACATAACATAGAATTCGCAGCTACAAACACTGATGGCAGATGGAGCAGCCTTTGTGATAAGAGCGTAATAAAAGTGTTATAGTAACTTTGCATCCGGAATATCTGGAGGAATTGAGTGACAGCAACGACAGTATCATGGACCCAAATTTAATATTACAACCTTCCCGGAACGTGTTGGTAGCCTTTTAATCATCTGCGATGCCGTGCATTTGGCATTCAAACTGCTTACTATGCGCCTAGCCCTAATATGGTCTCCAACCCAAATGCTTCGATATATATCATAAAACATAACATGTAATATTCCTACTCGTTCATTTAATCTTTATTAATACTCAAAATCCCAAAGAAAAATCCCAAGTTTGATTTAAGGCGGAACCGAAAGTGGCTAACGTTATTGTGTTAGTGCGACAAACACTGTACTGTACATCTCATGTGTTCGTTAAAAACCGAAACGTTTATTTGAACATTGCATTAGTATTGGTAATATATGTCAAATAGCGGAGCTTGCAAACATAAACAGCTGATCCGCAGCCAACCGCACTGACTACAAACATCCCGAAAAAGGGTTTGTTTTCTTAATCAAGGCATTCCGATTCAATCAAAATTAACAGCAGCAACTGAATAATGCGTAGGATCACTAGGATGTTTAATTAATCCGCTTGCATCGGATTGCGTTTTTGATTCCTACGTTTGCGTTTTGTTTGTTTACTCATCTAAGCTCATCGATGCGGCGAAAGTTGAAAGCTTTTTAAAAGCTCATTGATGTGACGAAAGTTTGATACTGTGTTGCTGTTTTTTCGGAAATCGCTTGTTCAACGAAATATGTGCGTAACCAAATATCTATTAACTAATTACAAATTATACATTGGTCGCTTTTATGAACACGTAATGATCGATATGTTCAGTTAAATTTATTTTCCATTAGCAATTATGTTTTGCTGAGCGTTTATTGATACATAGCAGATCGATAAATTGAATTACAAGTTTTAGGAAATTATAACAGCGCTGGAAGCACTGATTACGCGGCGAAAGCGTGCTCTGCCAATACAGATGCATTTTTAAGGCGCAAAACAATACATGCGTCGAATGGTAGCCATTTATCCAGCCATCTTTGAGCCACTTTCGGTTTCCCCTTAATAGTAAAAAAGTATGAAGTATTTATATGCACCATAATGAAGGTATGCAAAAACGGTATACCCTTAACGCCCAGTGTTGCGTTTTCGCAACGTACCGTTGCGGGACTCAGAACCAAAATTAAAAATACATGTTAGCGGATTTTTCTTAGTTGACCTGAAAGAGAATTTTCCTGAAAGTTTCAACTTTCTATCCCTGCTGGAAAAAGTGTGGGGCTTAATGGGTTAAAGCAAATGGAGCCTGATGGAGCAAATGGGTCTGATTGCAAGCACCTCAATTTTTGTCGTCGGGAACTTAAAGGTCAACAAAATAGTCGCCTGTGACTTGCAGCAGGAACCAGAAAGCTTAGTTGGTGAAAGAAAGTTGATCAAGACTAACGGGATAACTGCTTTAACTTTGCACGTATTGGATAGTTTAGAGATGTGAACTCGTTAAACTGTAAAAGATCTGCTTATCACTAAAGAATGCAACATATTAATAAAACACTTTATTTTTTTGCCCCTTCACATTTCGAAACTTTTTGAAGGAGGGGGCGACATAAACTTTTTTTCAAATTTGTATAAGCCTTATATGTAGCGCCATGAAAAGATTGAATTCCATAACAAAACAGACGCCTTAAATACAAATATCTAATTTTCAATTGATTTTTCGAAAATTCAACCAAGAATGGTTCTATCACTTTGACTCATTTTACAGTGCCGTCTCAGCCATGCAAAATTTGAAAAAATCGGAGGGGTTGTGTACAAGACACGACCGCGTAGGTAACGTAGGACTACGCAAGTCTCTTTGTAGCGATAGAAGCATGTATCCATGCATGTAATAATGCGATCCTTCATATATACATGTAGTGATATCCGAAATTTTTAATTATTCGATTAATCGGTTAGCGTTGTATGCACTAATCGATTAGTTAAGTAATCGTGCTAGTATTATTCGACCACAAATATTCGAATAATTCGTTTAAAAAATTCGATTAATCGGACGATTATGAACGATTAATGGGGTTTAGTCGCATTTTTCTATCTCCTTTGAACTGTTCGATTATGGAATTACTCGTGCCGGCAGTATTCGATTAGAAATTATTCGATTATTCCATGCTCTAATCGATTACTCGATTAATCGAGCGATTACCGGACATCACTATATACATGTGGCATCCCAAGTAACAATTTGGGTTTTATTACACTCTTATGATGGCAATCAGGACCAAAAATTGGTCTTGAAGACCACCATAAGAGTACAATAAAACTCACACTGTTGCTTGGGATACATATATGGCACATGCGTTGAATGTAACATTATCAAAGTAGTAACATTGTATACGTTCAATCTTCAATAAATTTCAGAGTTATTTCAAATAAATCGGCAAACAGGCGCATCCATATAAAATCATATTATAACCGAACTACACCTGTAGTGCACTTTTCCAACACAGATATCAAGTTTGTCTAGCCTTAATCGTCTCGCCGAAAAGAAATTACGTTTGTCATGCAATTTTTTTTAACCTTCCGTTACTCGCGCCAACTTTTGTAACACGGATACTCGCGCGTTGTATTTTGTACAACACTCGTTACCTCGGAATATCTCGGAACCCTGGCTATATAGAGGGTTATTGTTTTCAGCAAAGTTAATCAGTAGGTTAAGACCTTTCGTTTGGGGGATGGAATCTTACAAGTTTGTCACCAGGCGGCGCCAAAACCCGCTGTAAATTGTGCATCTTACAATTGCGGCCATATACAAGTTGCTGCATTCGGAATTGATTGATTGATTTTTTCTAGAAGTTATCATGTTTTCATAGATATTTTTCACATAAAACATCTCATCACACAAAGTAAGATAACATTTCTGCTGTTGGCAGAAAGTAGGGCATCTGTGGTTAGAAAGTAGGGCTGATGTGGTGTGTTGATTTACTTCGGCAGGATGTTTAGAAAGTTTTTTGCACAGTGATTGTATATAGTGTGAAAATTGGATACTTCCGTTCATCAGCCTAGCATTTTTGGTCCACTAAAATATTTTCTGAAAACAGGATCTTACAAATAAACAGATTCCGTAGATAGAACACATTCAGAAAACTAGACCATACACTAGCGCCGTGAAGTCACGAAAATATGAACTTTTGCACACCTGAGGAATGACCATTAACTGCTGAATAACTTTGCAGTGTACAGAAACCATTTTCCTTTATGAAGAAATAAGAGAAAATTCCAGTAGGGACCAAGTGCGGTATCCCTCACACGCCGCTTGCATCGTTTCCTCGATTTCGGTTTATGCTCATCTATTTTGCTGAACAGTTTAAAGCATTAATGTATTGAATAATAAAGTCATTTCGTTCATAATAAGTTTATTGAAGAATACATTTTAGTGTGACATCGATCTGTTACTTTAAAACAAAATGGCATCCAAAAATCTACAAGTGTTGTACAAAATACAACAGCGCGAGTAACGGAAGGTTAATTGGGTGTGTTGCAATACTTGCTCTGAAACATTCCTGTAAATTTGATACAAAAAGATAAGCTTAATAAGTGCTCTGAATATCAGTTTCATCAGTTTCTTCTAGTTTGTACTTCCACTAAGAGTTTCATCAGGCCACAATTACACTTCGCTATGACGAAACTGTTGATATTTTTCTGGTCTTTGTACAAGAAAAAGAGAGAAATATTTTTGCTTTTGTTTTCACGTACGCGTTGACAGTTCTGCATGAGATTTCATGTAAGTGCGAACAGGCTTAAAAATCTTTTTCGGTTCGTCATAGCGAATAGCGCCTCAAATCTTATTTCAACTCAACATCAATCACTATTTACATATATATGAATTTTGATGACATCAAACAATTGTTATGTTAAAATGGCTTGATTGTGTTGCAGGTTGAGAAATCCTTGCAAGTCGATAGTATTACCTTTGTTATATTTTTTACATGGTTTTATTCATTTTTATGATTGAGAGCTACTATATAAGTAAGTTGAAGTTGTTTGCAAAATGTTTTGTACCTGACTGCCTTATACTGAGTTGACGGTCAAATAAATATTGACATCACTACGGATCGCTCCTGCCTTGTCTTACCCATCATTTTCGAAAGAAATTAATTGAAATGCAATGTTTGACTATTGAAACTATGTAAATAATTGCAGGCAACTAACTCACTAACTGACGCAAAGCAGCAAATGAAACGTTCAAAACTATTCTCGGATAAAAAAGACGCTGATTTTCCTCGCTTTGAGAATTGCTGCGTTACGTCACATACACAAATATTCCTTCAGCCCTGTGTCCGTGTAAGACAACAGTTCCGAACAAATTCTTGCAGTACCTATATGGATACAATCTGGCAAAAGGGAAAGATTACCGCCCGCTTTCCGATGTCGTCTCACTTTCAGGACATCAATTTGGATTAGATTCAACGTTTAGAGATAAACTCGGTTGAAAGTTGTGGGTGGTTTTATACTTTATTAAAATTGTTCACTTTCAGGACATCAAATTAGACTATGTTCAATGTTCCAACGAGAACATCGGTTGAAGAAGAGGAATGGTTTGGCACTCTGGCGTAGTTCCCGAGCACAGATTTCAGATTGGACTAGGTTTAATTGCGTTCGTAAAGAATTTTGTTGGGACGAGGGGACTTTGTCACTCTTTCTGGCGTACTTCCCAAGCACAGATTTCAGATTGGTCTAGGTTCAATCTTCGCAAAGAAACTTTGACCTATTGGGACGGGGAGATTTTGTCACTTTTTTTTCTAAAAACACGTTAAAACTATGATGGCGTCTTTTGCAACCAATCACGAAGTGAAGATTTCCAGTTGAACAGTGCTTCATTATTTCCAATTTCTCAACAGTGCGTTGTGCGTACTTTGAAATCAAGATTTCTTTATTGGGGTTGATGCGTAGAAGATTATCCGATAGATTGGTGCAAAAATGTTGAAAATCGATCGGAAAACCGCTAAGCTATTAGCGCTCAAAACCTATCATTTTTCGTGACGCTTGATTTTTTCGATTTTTTGAAATTACCCCCTATACCAGCTACCTTCCTGGAAGACTTAGTCCTACGTCAAAAGGTAAATTCGGAAGAATTTTTTTGCAATCAATTGCTTGAATTTCCACTTTTTTCCATGCTAGAAGCGTTAACACTCCGTAGACTCATTTTTCAAGTTCTTGAGGCTGTAAAATTCACGGATAATTGATTTTATATAAAAATAATTACTTATATCCCACAAATTTTTTTGTTTTGTCCGCTGATTTTTCAAGTAAATTTCAAAGGGGGATGACAAAAACTTAAAAAATAATTTGCAATGGCCAAAATAAGCAAACAACACTAAATGATACTAATTTTACCAAATTTAATTTTTTCCCATGACTGCTTATTTACTGAGCTAGCGTAAATTACCATCCGCGTCAGATTTCAGCAAATGTTTTGGATTTTTAAATTTTTTCATATTAGACAGCTCATGATCAGCACATCAACACATGGCTTAAACAGCTGGACATACACTTAGGAGAAGATAATTGTTGTTTTGGAACAGATTCGATGCTGTTTTGGAACAGACTCGATTTTACAAACCCCCCATCCCCCCGCCCCCCCACTCGCTACCCTGTTCATTTGACTCACGAAACTTCGCCTCCTAGATATCAATTCGACTTAGTGTTTTTTAAACCGATTTTTGAACTATTACGAAGGTAAGACATGAAATCATTTTGACCTGCGCACTGAATAACTGTAACATACAACACTATTGTGTCATACAAGAAATTTTGTTGAAAGTAAAGATATTAAGAGAATACTGCGTAACTTTCTAAGGTATACTAATACTTCCTAGTTTTTCCGCACTGAATGAAATGCTTAGTAGATTTACACATTTACATTTTGTTTTCGTCCGGCACACCGCGTACATATTTATCTATACGTATATGCACGTATGAAAATGTGTGACTTCGCTAAAATACTGCTTGAAAGAAATTACCAACACGCAAACATCAATTCTAACCAATCGTAATAACAAGAAATGTTAATCATGTACACTGTTTGAGACTCCTACCTTTCTACGTGTTTGCCTCCTTACGGCGTAACTCACACTGTCCTTCAAACTTTAGCAGAAGCGTGATGAATAATGGTTTACAATAATTCACTGAAGTCACGTTCAATTAAAAACATTCACACAACTAGGGCGATTGTTTGCAAATAAAAGTTTTCTACCGGTTGCGATTGATTGTTGTATGATGGTTGAGTTTAATCTGGATTACTGCATCAGTTTTAAAACTTTTAATTTTTACTACATATTAACTATCGAAAATTTTAGCAAAACTATGATGTGATTCTCGCGCGATCTCACCGACATTTTATGCGGCAACCATAATACGCATCCACCTAGTACCACGTCCGAATTAAAACTGATTCAATCAAATGAGTTCGCGTAAATATGAGGTGATCGCAAAATGTATACGCTCTTCATTATACAACGTCAACGCTGTGTTGTGAGCTTGCCTATAAACGCGTAAAGAAACTCATATGAGAGTTGAGCAAAAATTTTGGATTGCTGCATTTAGCCCTTGGTTATTGGCGTTGTATATACGTAGCAGCCGTGTTCGTAAGACGACTGATTCGCCCTAGCGACGTAGAGTAATCGTCCGTGTAAGCGTTGTACGGATTACTTGCATGCTGCATATACACGCTTACTTTGCGTTCCCCTCAAAAGATGCTTATTGTCATAAAATTTAATACTGTGCTAGAGAAATCGTTGCACTTTATTCATATTTACCTTGAACCAGAACACACAGCTATTTTTTGAGGTTTCTTGAACATTGGATTAATACATAGTAAGAAATAAGAATATCAGTTATTCAATGACCATAATTTTTTTTTTGTAGAATAAATTTAATTTTTAAATTAATGAAACTCATATGTTCGAATCTCGGCAAAGCGGTGCTGCTGGATGATGATGATGATGATGATGATGATGATGATGATGATGATGATGATGATGATGATGATGATGATGATGATGATGATGATGATGATGATGATGATGATGATGATGATGATGATGATGATGATGATGATGATGATGATGATGATGATGATGATGATGATGATGATGATGATGATGATGATGATGATGATGATGATGATGATGATGATGATGATGATGATGATGATGATGATGATGATGATGATGATGATGATGATGATGATGATGATGATGATGATGATGATGATGATGATGATGATGATGATGATGATGATGATGATGATGATGATGATGATGATGATGATGATGATGATGATGATGATGATGATGATGATGATGATGATGATGATGATGATGATGATGATGATGATGATGATGATGATGATGATGATGATGATGATGATGATGATGATGATGATGATGATGATGATGATGATGATGATGATGATGATGATGATGATGATGATGATGATGATGATGATGATGATGATGATGATGATGATGATGATGATGATGATGATGATGATGATGATGATGATGATGATGATGATGATGATGATGATGATGATGATGATGATGATGATGATGATGATGATGATGATGATGATGATGATGATGATGATGATGATGATGATGATGATGATGATGATGATGATGATGATGATGATGATGATGATGATGATGATGATGATGATGATGATGATGATGATGATGATGATGATGATGATGATGATGATGATGATGATGATGATGATGATGATGATGATGATGATGATGATGATGATGATGATGATGATGATGATGATGATGATGATGATGATGATGATGATGATGATGATGATGATGATGATGATGATGATGATGATGATGATGATGATGATGATGATGATGATGATGATGATGATGATGATGATGATGATGATGATGATGATGATGATGATGATGATGATGATGATGATGATGATGATGATGATGATGATGATGATGATGATGATGATGATGATGATGATGATGATGATGATGATGATGATGATGATGATGATGATGATGATGATGATGATGATGATGATGATGATGATGATGATGATGATGATGATGATGATGATGATGATGATGATGATGATGATGATGATGATGATGATGATGATGATGATGATGATGATGATGATGATGATGATGATGATGATGATGATGATGATGATGATGATGATGATGATGATGATGATGATGATGATGATGATGATGATGATGATGATGATGATGATGATGATGATGATGATGATGATGATGATGATGATGATGATGATGATGATGATGATGATGATGATGATGATGATGATGATGATGATGATGATGATGATGATGATGATGATGATGATGATGATGATGATGATGATGATGATGATGATGATGATGATGATGATGATGATGATGATGATGATGATGATGATGATGATGATGATGATGATGATGATGATGATGATGATGATGATGATGATGATGATGATGATGATGATGATGATGATGATGATGATGATGATGATGATGATGATGATGATGATGATGATGATGATGATGATGATGATGATGATGATGATGATGATGATGATGATGATGATGATGATGATGATGATGATGATGATGATGATGATGATGATGATGATGATGATGATGATGATGATGATGATGATGATGATGATGATGATGATGATGATGATGATGATGATGATGATGATGATGATGATGATGATGATGATGATGATGATGATGATGATGATGATGATGATGATGATGATGATGATGATGATGATGATGATGATGATGATGATGATGATGATGATGATGATGCCCAAGCAACAATGTGAGTTTTATTGTACTCTTATGGTGGTCTTCAAGACCAATTTTGGTCTTTAATGCCATCATAAAAGTATAATAAAACCCAAATTGTTACTTGGGTGATGATGATGATGATGATGATGATGATGATGATGATGATGATGATGATGATGATGATGATGATGATGATGATGATGATGATGATGATGATGATGATGATGATGATGATGATGATGATGATGATGATTTTGCCGTGAGTTGAACCAGGTTGTTATGGAAGCCAGTTATTACCGGTTTCAAATCCAGCTTTTTTACCTGGGGATCCATGATTCGCTGATACCGCGTAACCTTTGAACCCTTGAAAATGTTACTCAATTTTCTATCTAATACTACCCAAGTAACAATTTGGGTTTTATTACACTCTTATGATGGCATTTAAGACCAAAATTTGTCTTGAAGACCACCATAAGAGTACAATAAAACTCACATTGTTGCTGGGGTAGAGTAAAATCTTAGGCTCAAACGGCTTTCTAAGACTTCGCCCTTCTTAATCAATAGCCTTCGCAGGCTGTTAAAGTACTGGACAATTACGGGACTAATGTAACGATCCTACTGACTCTATCTAGCAGCACCGCCCAACTGAGGCTCGAACGTAATGACTGGCTTGTCAGATCAGTATCGTACCTTGAAGCTAACAAAATAAACGCATTATTTTGTCTGTAACCAAAACCAGGCCCCTGTCAGGACGTCATGTTTTTATAGCATTGATCGCAGCTTGCTCCCTAAATGTTTTACACAAAGTTGAAACTGACACATGTGCACCTAAACTTTAGTTGATGCAAGCAGCTCACTAACATTCTCTTATCCGTGGTAGGATTCGTAGTGGGCCGAAAAAAGAAGTTGGAGTTATAAACGTAACAATATTCGTGAACAGACATGAATGGCCTGGTTAAAACCCCAGCGCGGAGTAAACGCATACTCAAACCAATTATGCCAAATTGCATACATGACAGACGTCAGTAACGTAGTTGCACTTAGCGTTAGAGGATAGATTTAGGCGTGTTGGTCATACATACTGGTTAACTAATAACGGAGTGCATCTAGATTATCACAGCAAAAGTGTTTTTTCGTGGAAGTGATAGAAAATTTGGTTGAGTAGGGAAGAGTAGTCTTTTCTTAAGGTCTTTTTCTTAAGGTTTTTGCTGTTTGTCCCTTTTGTTCAAGATGCTGATAAAGTATTGTCTTTAACCAGCCGACTTGCGACAGACATATTTTATTGTATACCTGCATCACACTCTCACGTTTGTGAGAGCGAGCGTGTTTCAAGTTATCATTCTCATTGGTGTTGACATTCCTTTGTCATAATATTTTGTTATCGTGATACATTCTGGTTGCTATGTAAAGCAAAGCAAAGCCTAGGTGCTACATTCCGTTATCGAAACTTGACCAAACATACATAGCAACCAATGTCTCCCAGTTGGCTTCGAGTTATGACGCTGGCCTAATAAGCCAGTCGTCGTATGTTCGACTGGAACAGGCTGTTAGAGTCAATAGGATCGTAGCAACTGGCCCTGCAACTGCAATTGTCCTGCACTCTAACAGCTAATGTTTTTACACGACAGATTTCGCAGCCAGCTGTGCAGGACAATTGCAGTTGCAGGACCAGTTGCTACGATCTTATTGACTCTAAAGGCCGTATCCCGCTGGCCGTTGCCGTTCTGTTGCAGCGGTCCGGTTCCTTTCCGTTTTCAATCACATTTGCACAATCGTTATCACCCATTTCTCTTTGTTCACTATACGTTTGATCAGAGCGACTGGCGACAGAGCGCATTTGAACTTATGGTCAGAGTAGCCAATTGCACAGAAAATTCTATATTTTGCAGCAAGAACGATTGATTGCTGCATTCGCATTTCGCGATTAACCGATAATGATCGGAAATTTCACACTAAAACATGAATATTTGAAAGGAAATTCCTCTTTCTTCAGGCTTTTGATTTCATCATAAACAAAAACGATACGGTACGAAATTCGATCAAAATTAAAAGCAGAACGCTGACTGTAGTTAATTTATTCGGTGTAACTAGGAGATCCGGAGACATCAAAGATAATATCAGCATGGTGAAAGAATTGTTTAGAAATTTTTTAAGAAACTATAAGTTTGCTTTCACACGTTTACGGTATATTTCGCGTATTTCGCATTGGTTACCTGCCTGGTATTGGCTAAGTGATGTTCAAACCAAATCAAACAAACAAAGTTTAATACTTCGGCACATCCGACGAGGTTGTTAGCCTGAGCAGGTATGATCCAATCACTGGCTCAATTTTGATTCAGTTGATAGTACCGTCTCAGCTGAGCAAAATTTAACAAAGTTATGTATGGGACATTTGTAGAACTGGTTATTATCTAAAATTTTGATGAAAACGTTTTGCTGTATCTTTTGTAGCGCGACAATCCTAGTACCTCATTAGTAACTAAGTGAACGTTCATCTAGTTACCAATGAGGTACTAGCATTGTAGCACCATAACTACAAATAGCAAATTTTATTCAGCAACATTGTAAATAATAACTAGTGTATTGCTAATGAGAATGTATTGCTAATTTCCCAGCTTTTCGTACGCGATGAATTATTACCGCCGCGGGCAAAACCGTCGCCAGAATCGTCGTGAGGGCAAATATCGTTTATTTTGTCAAGTAATTCAGTAGCGTACGTGCTAGACAAGCAAAATATATACTTAAAACTGACACACAGCCAAGCAGATTCTTTTTGTGGCGATTTCAAACTGTCAAAAAAGTGAGTCGCAAGTTTTGTTATCAAAGAAACGGGAACTGAACTGTTCTTTCCTGTCAATGTAGAAGAATACTTAATATCAAATCGTTCTGGCTGATATCTATGCACAATATGTTATATTTTACGGATTTCTTGTGATAAATCGTCACACAAAGTGTATAATCACAAAAAACAATTTTCAGTAGTTTACAGGAAACAAAATTACCTAAGGAAAAAGAGATCTGTAAATTATTGCGGAGATTCCACCTTTTTAGACTCCCACGCGAAAATGATTAGCGTTGTTATTTTCTGCGTGTCCCACACATGTTTGCAGTTTAACAATTTGAATCAGTTTTTCGTGATTGCCTCCCCACTGCTCCTCCCCCAATAATCAGTAACTTTAGCACGTATTTTGTTTAATTTTTGTACTAAAGCATAACAATCAATTTCTTAAGTAAGGCGGGGTGTATATAAGATAAAAGTCAGCAATCTCTATTGACAAACTCTTCAGCATCACTCCTTTCATATACGGCATTTTATATATTTCCTAGTTGAATTATTTGTTTGAGAAATCCCACATGTGCGTTTCATCCAACTGTATGAAAACAACAAAAAACTGATTTTCTCAAAATATTACCCATCCCAAATTAAAATGGGTTTGTGGAACTAACTTTGTCTAGAACTTTGAGACATCTTGTAGGAATATACTCGAGGATTCAAAACTGTCAACAATTTATGAAAATTGACTCATTTCAAATGGCGTTTGTGGGGTTTCTCAAACAAACGATTCAATTCTGTAACAACAAACAAACGATTCAATTCAATGTAAGTTTTCTTACCGATTAGATAACTTATAATGCCAGCTACTGATTCACGCAAAGCATATACGTTCAAGTCATAGCGTCGCCGTGATGAGCGGAAAAACATAGAAGCGTACAAAATTTCTTATTGTTACTTATGTTCTTTTAAAAAACTGCTCGAGAAATGTTTCGTAACAGTTTCACTAAGTACATGAAGACATCTACATTTTATATCCGATTTTGACGAGCTTAAACATAAATTATATGCAACTGTTTGACAAATGCATTATTTATATCTGCATCTATAAAAAATAACTAAACCTGAATGTAAAAATATGATAAAAGCTCAAAAAGATTATTTTTTATTATAAACATAGTCTAAAAAATTCATTTTGTTTGCTAATTTTGCTTGGCAGGAAAAATATAGCTATTTGTTTGAAACGGTTTTTTCTAATTCAAAACCTATTTAAAAAACTTTGCTTTAATGGCATAAATACAAAATCTAAATGAAACTCATATTTTAGAAGCCAAAACAATGCAATTTTAATTTACGTTTCAATGCCAAAACATCCGTCGTGTACTGCAAATAATATTTTTGGATCATTTCATATTTTGTGCACAATACATATAACTTTTATGTACTAGAAGTCTCATTAACTAAGCTGCAGTTAATTGTACAAAATGTAACAACACAACTAGACTCTGCACATAAATATTTTATTTGAAACGCGACAGTTCATTTCATTTGATTTTATCAATATAAAAGTTATAGAAATAAATACCGCAACACTGCTTCCGCTGCAGCGCACCGAGAACGGTAGCCGAAAAAATAGAAACAATCCTATCTCTCTGACAAGACCGGTAGCGGTGAACCGCTGTGCGCTGATTGGTTGTCGAACAGCGGAATGGCTGCCGTAACGGTAACCGTCAGTGGGATACAGTCTTAACAGCCTGTCCCAGTCGAGATTCGAACATACGGCGACTGGCTTATTAGGCCAGCGTCATAACTCGAAGCCGACTGGGAGACATTGGTTGCTATGTATGTTTGTTTTATAGGCAGAGAATAACTGGTTTATCTCTCTTCTTTTTTGTCGGTTATTTCTGCGTATGATCAATGATATTTTGATTCCCTGCTTCTAACCAAAACGGCTGAAACTATTTTTCAGACAACTAGAAGGACATACCTCTAAAATGGTTAGCAGAGCTCTTTGGTAACTATCACCAAAAAATATAAAATTTTTGAAAATAGTGTCTCACTGTAGACGTCTCTCCCCTATCGATTCGCACTCATTAGAGGCGAGATGACGCACGCCGGCTATGAAGTATTCCACCACGCACACATATAAAGATTTTTTGACATTAGCTGAGGCCCTCGCTGAGGCTGTTTGCAGTAGGAGTAATATCAACAACATCAAATTCCAAACTCCCGGATCCCCTCCTCCACTCTTTGCTCCCCTCTCACTCCTACATAAGCGATCCTCAGCAAATGTCATTCTCGTTGGTGACGAAACCGCAAATTACTTCATTGCTAGTAGCAATAATCCAACTTACACTAAATTATGAATATTTTGACCTAAACTGACTAGCCTGATCAAATATACCTGCATCAAAATTTTATTCGTCTCCAGCAATTTCTCCTAAATTTAAAAACCAACTTAATATTTTTTTAATTGATTATTCACATTCACAGCTTACTTGGCAGAAATTCCCGTGCGTTTTGAAGGCAGGCCATTGTCATGGTGGAGTAGCCACGGCAAAACTAGACAACCTTAGTGCATTGCAGGACGCAGCTGGACTTCTGCGTGGAGCCGGGCTTACTGATGCTTCTTATTGCAGCCTGGAGCCATATATTGATGCTAAGTTCGATGTGCACATTCAAAAGATTGGTACAAATTACAAAGCATTCATGTAAGTTGATTAAAATGTATGAAATTATATTCTTTGGCCAGAGGAACTCAAACACTGTGATTTTATTATGTCATTCATTATCCTAATAATTACGCAATTGCAGGAGAAAATCTATATCTGGCAACTGGAAAACAAATCAAGGATCAGCTATGCTCGAGCAGGTTCCGATGACTGAAAAATATAAAACGTGGATTGATGAGGTAAAGTAAACTAGATCAATATGAAATGAGGATTTTTTAAATATTGGCCCGTATGAATAAAACAGGTTGCTTTGCTTTTCCCGTGGAAACCATATGGAGGACGTAAAGTGTTTTATTCATACAGCCTAGGGTGCGTTTAGATTGGCAACATGTGGCATACAACTTTTTCCTGATGTTTCTGTTGCCCGATATTTCCAAGCAACATAGCAACGTATAACAAATGTTCAGGTCGCAACAGAAGCAGCATTGAGTAACAACTAGCAGCATGTCGCATACCAACTGTTGCATTCCACATGTTGCCTAAAAATTGCCCAGTTTAAACGCACCTTTATCGTACAGGTTTGGTCCGAAGGGTCCGATAATTTTAATAGATTTCACATGCAGGCATAGTTATGAACTTATTATGGAAAGAAATATTAAAAACAATTCGGGGTCTCCTGTTTTCCTAGGAAAATCTTCCGATTTTCTTGAACATCCTTATTTCAAAAGTCGTCGTAGGACAATTTTTTATAAAGCTACAATACAAGTTTTTAAGAAATCTAAGAGAAATATCAGTTGGAAAAAGTTTTGCTTTCGACAAATTGAACCATCAAATCGCCATCGCCAAATTTGACAAGCTCGGAATCGGAGGCCCGTTGCTACGAATGGTTTAATTCATATTTCTCCGACCGCCACCTAGAAATAAGCATCGACGGTTTTACCTCCAAATCCTTCACTGCCAGCTCTGGAATTCCACAACGTAGCCATCTTGGACTTTTGATCTTCCTCGTCTACTTCAACGATGTCAATTTCCTACTTAAATGCCCGCGACTCTCTTTTGCCGACGATCTGAAGCTGTATCCTAAAGTCCGATGCCGCGTTCCTGCAAGAGCGAAATGGTGCACAGATAACCGCATGCTGCTAAGTTCCGACAAATGTGAAATAATTCGGCACCAACTATTCAAAAGGGCTAGTCTGCAAAATGTAAACAAACCGAGTGAGGGTTTCTTTCCCTATGCTAGTCCAGCAGAAAATAACCCTCACTTGGTTTATTTAAGGGAATGCCGTCGTGGTTGGGCCCTCTTTTGGTCCACAAATCTCATTTCAAAAGAAACTTTAGAAATTTAACAAAAGTCTAAATGCAAAGGTCTAAATACGAACTATTAATAAGACCTTTGTTAAATTTCCAAAGTTTCTTTTGAAATGAGATTTGTGGACCAAAAGATGGCCCAGCCACGACGACATTCCCCTACATTTTGCAGATTGGCCCTGTTGAAAAGTGCCAAACTACATTCTCTAGGAAATTAAACCCTCTCGTCTTCGACTACATGCTATCAGACGTGCCTTTACGCCGCGAAAACTGTGTCAAGGACTTGGGAATACTGTTTGGCTCTAAGCTTGACTTTAAACAGCACATCACATTTATTGCCGACAAGGCCTGCAGGAACCTGGAATTTATCATCCGGATCGCCAAGAACTTCTACTTTTCAATGCTCTCTACTGTGCTCTTGGCCGGTCCAATATTGAGTACTGCGCTCCAGTGTGGAGTCGTTATTACCAAAATGGAGTTGACTGACTCGAGTCAGTGCAGCGCAGATTCATCCATTCGCTCTTCAGAGATTGCCCTGAAACGACCCCTTTTACCTGCCATGCTATGAGCAACGCTGCAGACTCACCGAACTTGACCTTTTGAAAATACATCGCGATGTGCTCAGAGCAATACTGCCGTGAATCGCATAACAGTCCCATTTTCTGTGGAGTTTCCTATATAAATGGGACTGTTATGCGATTCACGGCAGAATAGCTGTCGCCGACATGCTGATCCCAAGACTGGATTGCCCATGTTTACTCGCGACATATACGCTCAAAGTCGTGTTCTACGTAATGTTTTTTTAAAAATACGTAATTTTTGCGCGTAGCGCATCGGCGACTACAGAGCACAATCACCGGTCTTCAACGCCATTTCGATCGTTTTATACCTAGCTTCGACTTCAACGTTAGCCGCGAGGTACTGAAAATTCGATTTCTGGCACTAGCGCGTAGATTCTAGGTTAAGTGTATCAGTAGGGACACAAGGCCTGTTGATATTTTTATACAAATAAATAAATAAATAGCTTGTCAATCCGTATTGGAACAATTTGGTATTCAAAGCTTAGACATTAATATCAAATTATTCGAAGCTCTCAAAAACCGAATTGAGTAAAAATAATCGGATTACAGGGATCGTCCTACTTTGTTGAACAATTTTGGCGTCAAAGGTTGAAGATCAAAGGAAAGACTGTGGAATGTTTTTCCCATCTACGAGAAGTACTTTAAGCTGACGAAAGCTCAAAACGAATAACAGTAAATAGTAGGATTGATAACAGAAAAGAAAACATTCCCGCCAGCATTTTCATATGTATAATTAGATTGCAAATAAGAGTTACGTACCGATATGTATACAACAAAATCGTATTCGACGCGCAAAAGCCGCTTATCCGTACCATTTTGGAGGCGATATACGCAGTGAGGAATAATTTTGAGCGATACACTTATATAGGTATTTCAATACGATAAGATCCGATTAACCCATTAAGCCCCACACTTTTCTCAGCAGGGTTAGAAAGTTGAAACTTTCAGGAAAATTCTCTTTTTGGTCAACTAAGAAAAAGCCGCTGACATGTATTTTTAATTTTGACCCTGTGTTCCGCAACGCTACGTTGCGAAAACGCAACGCTGGACGTTAAGAGTATACCGTTTTTGCATACCTTCATTATTATGCATATAAATACTTAATAATTTTGTACCGTTAAATCAAACTTAACAAACAAATCAAACTAAATCAAACTTTTTATAATGTTTCCGGGATATTTTTAACAAGTGAAAGATAAGATTTACATTCATTTGTTTACTAAAAAGCAACGACTTCAAATGAAACATCTGCAGCGAACGAACGAAAACAAACGTTTCCGTTGCAAATTTTGGATATCGTTTCTCCCTAGCGTTGCGTTTTCGCAACGCAAAGCTTAGAGCCTTTGTTAAAATTACAAAAGTAATCAAAATTATGAAACAAAGTGTTTATTGGCAAGCAACCGATTCTTACTAACACTGATTAATAGGTCAGGCGTAAATAGAGGTAAAATCGAGTTATATGAGCATTTTTCCTTAACTGTCTGAAAAATAGCAAAACCTGTTGTTTTGTCACAGCTGTAATTATGTTACATGTAACATCTGACCTTTGAGCAAAAACAGGTCGATTAGATTTTGTTCCAATCTTTCTTTGTTTCTCAGGGTCCAAGTTGATATCTTAAACAGGGCCTTCTCTAGAATCGAATGAAAGTGCGTTGCGTTTTCGCAACGCTGGGAGGAAATGGGTTAAACTGAAAAAACAACAATTTGTTTTATTCCTGAAAAAATTGCCAATGCACTAATACCGAAATACCGGTTTTCATCGAAAGTGCCCAATACCGACAATCCTAGTATCATGCTAGTAATCCTGAGAATTGCATTGAGTGTTATTCCATGATCGGGGCTTAGCATTAGACAAAGTTTCCAGTTTAGTGTGAACCTACTAGGAAAATTAAACGAAAATTACAACACAAAGTTTTCGTTTTGTTATTTTGTGAGCAACATTCAACAACTTCTCAAGAGTTTTTTTCCGGTTGTTTGAGATTCATATTTACACCACACAATTGTTTTTAAATTAGCTTAAAAAATTCAAATTTTCCTGAAATGCGTAATGCTTAGAAAAATCCTTTTTACTGAGATTTTTTTGTAACTTACAATTTACGTGTACTCTATACAATACGAACAATGCAACAACATCTGTTGCAGGCAAAGTATATTATGTGCTACCTATATATTAATAATCAATGAAACCACAAACACACATCTATTTTTATTGTGATGATGATTATTCTAATGAAGTAGGGTACGGGAGGATATTTTCAGCCCATTAAGCGGTAGCCTAAACAATATTCAGGAATTACGTTAAAACTATATTCATTCGAGACAAGATTTTTATACCAGTTGATAAAATAATATTTACTGAATATCGGCGTGTATTTTGGTCTTAATGAAACGCTACTGAATTTGAGCTAAAGTCGCGAGAAATGATGAAGCCGCTGCGGCCAATTTTGTATAGTGGTGTGTTTTTTAAATCCGACCGGCCGAAATAGCCTGCACAGGGATTAGACGCTTTTCAAAAAGATATCAAAAAAGAGACCGAAAGATAATGTGTCGGTATTGCCTAGATAACGGCTCATTGAAGACAACTAGTTTTGCAGTGACAACAGCTTGCTGCTGGCGCTAGTATATCATTGAATCGTGCATATACATTAGCACCAGAAGCAAGTGGTTGTCACTCAAATACTAGCTATGTCAACACGATAGAAGAGTTTCAGGAGCAACTGCATCATATCTTGGTAGTAATGTAAATAAAGCACTATATGTTGAAATTAAATGCTGCACTATGCTGAATGCTGCAGATTGCTAGTGAATGCAAATTTATTTATATTTTCATATCAGAGGGGAATTTTTGTATTCTTCCGCGATGAAAAGAAGTATAATTGTTCTGTGATATCATATTCACAGCTGTTTAGTTGCTAGAATAAGTAAACGTGATCATAATTGTGTTTTCCAAACCATCATCAAAAGCGGATACGCGTAAACGATTGCTGCTGGTTTTTTCAGCCTGATTACGTGCCAGTAGAAAAACAGTGGTTCTGATGTTTATTGAATAAAATTTAGCAAATTACTTACATTTTTATAAAAATAGTTATAACACATTACAGCTTATGAGTGCTACATTCGTTACAGTATTGTTATATAGCGGCAAAGTTTTTATTTGGGAAAGCTCAGCAAAAAAGGTAATGAATGCCGAATTTAGTAGCGTGCTGGAAATACCCTCCCGTACCCTACAATTTCAGATTTTGTGGCATCCCACAACAAGCACTTAAAAACGAGAGAAGAGAGCATAGAAACGACGCGGAAATAATCACTATACAGCTAATTCCTAGAACACTCATGACTGAACTACTATTTCGCTTTTCTGTATAAATCTCGGGTAATTTTTCAAATAGACCTAAGTGACAATGAGAGATTCTCTTCGCGTCTCCTCTCTTCCACTTTTTACGGCGATACTAATACGTTTTAACACCTCAGCTTTGCGTTAAGGGGTTCTATACAGAGTGATTCCACGGAGTTTCTCAAATCGATTTCAATTTGTTTTTGTGTGTCATTTTTGATTTAGCTGAAACTTTACTTAGCTGTTATGTTTAAGAAAATATGTCATTTTATCATATCAGTTATTTTTTAAGATCTAGAATGTTTTTTTCAAAAGGGCCTAACCAAAAATGGTGCTAATCCATTAAATATTTTATATTGGAAAAATAGTTTATTTGATCGAAATAGTGTCTTCAGCAATTGTGCACTGTAAAAAAATTTTTTTGTGTTGAAAAAATAAAGAAAATAAAACTAGAAAAATAAATATCTAAACAATTGCATTTTTTAAAAATTTTATTTTTTGACATGTTAAAGGTAACATAATATACCACTTTTTCTGAAAGTTTCATTGCTGGCGAATGAAGGGCAAATAAGTTATAATATTTTGAAAATTTCATGTTTTTTTTATTTTCACCAAAAATATTTTACAGTGTGTAACTTTTTCTAAAGATGAGAATTATAATAAGTATTATAATTATGTGTATTAATTATTATATTTCGTCACTTGGCGAAGAATCCCTCTACAGTTAGGAGGCGTAAAAAAGTGGGGTTTCAAGAATTTTTCTACAGAAACCCCTTTAGCTGATTAAAGTGAAAATTTTTATACATCTTACAGTAGCTTTTGGCCGTATTTTAACATATTTTGTTTTTTAAAAAGGTTATTTAAATAGCTGCTATAGTTAATCTCCTAGAACTCTTCTAAAATAAGGCGTCTTGCGGTGAGCACGATATCTTTGGACTGAATCATCGAAAATCGAAAAACCAAAACGGAATCGGTGATAAAATATACCATCTATAGATTGATTTAAGGATTTAGTAATATAATCATTTTTGACGAAATGGCGGCTTGTTAGACAAGAAAAATCGATTTTTGGTGTAAATTTTGCTGTTAAATTACCCATAAAATAAGAAATATTAATCGGTGAGGAAAAACCCTCGATTAATCTGTAGAATATATCCTTACAACACTTGTGTCAAAATTTGAAGTGATTCGGTTCAGCCGTTCTCGAGAAATATTGCTCACCGACTTTGAAAACACGGTTTTGAGAAACGCGCGTTCAGAGTTTCGTGTTCCTTCTGCAATCGCTCTGACGCGTCGTTACAAATATGCGTTTAACATCGTTAATATTTGCCGGATTGGCATGAAATTTTTTGTGGGCATTTTTTGACGTAGGACTACGTCTTACGGCATGTTTTTCCCGTGTTGGGGACTTACCGCCACGACCATTATTTTGATCTATTGTGGTGTGTCCTCTTTTAATTTATGCCATGTCGCATCAGTGAGCTATCAAAGTTTGATGAGCCACCTTAACTACTGTCGGCATTTCTCCCAATCAGGTGATGCATTTGGTATGAAATTTATCACCTGATTAGGAGCAGAATTCCAAATATCGCAGGGCTGAGTCAGCCCCTTATCAAGATATCTACGTCGTTTATGATATAGTGTAACACAGTCGCACAACAAATGTTCGGAGCTTTCAATCTCATGATTACAAAAGCGACAGTTAGCTTCATTAAGGATACCGATGAGTTTCAGGTGGTACTTACAAGGATAATGTCCGGTTATCAAACCGGTGCATGTGCTCAAGTCGGATTTTGAAAGGTTTAATAGTTTTTGTGATTGAAGAGATGGCTCTATAAAACGTTTGAAGTTTTTGGAGCGTCTTAGTAGAATACGAAACCTAAAATTAACAAAGAAGAAAACTTATCCAATTTAATTCTACTATGTATATTTTATTCTCGACAGATACGTATTCCGCCTACGACTTGCAGGCTTCCTCAGTGTCTGTTACGTATACGTATACGTATCTGTCGTGAATAAAATATACATAGTAGAATTAAATTGGATAAGTTTTCTTCTTTTTTAATTTTAGATCTATAAAACTTTTCGATTGCCGGACATTCGAGGTAATATTCCAGTTAGGCTCTACCTTTAGTTTTTCCCAATTCCTAAGTTCCATTTTAAGGGCACATGAAGATAGTCCAAAAAAGGGTTCGGGTCCTATGAACTGCATGGATGACCCCTTCTTTTCCAATTGATCAGCAGTTTCGTTCCCTTTGATTCCGCAGTGACCACGAACCCAATAGAGGTTGACCATATTGCGACCGGAAAGTTTTTCCAACAGTTTTATGCATTTCCACACCAGTTTGGAAGTGTGAGTTTTTGATTTTAAAGCATTCAATGCTGCTTGACTATCCGAGCAAATACAGATATATGCATTTTTGTAGTTTCTTTTTATGCAGATCGATACACACTCTAGTATTGCATATATTTCTGCTTGGAATATAGTGGGATGTTTTCCCATTGAAACTGAAACGTTAATCCCTGGGCCTTTTATACCAGCACCTGCCATGTTATTTTGTCTTGACCCGTTTGTGTAGAACACCAGTGATTTTGAGCAAAAGTTAGGTTCTCTGGTATTCCAATCAGAGCGAGTAAAATCAAGAACACGAAATTTGTGATTCGAAGTAGTTACGCTTCGGCATATGGTCTTCGTTCATTAATATTAAGGGATTTATGGAAAACTCTTTGAGAATACTTAAGTGTCCAACGAGATCACCATCGAAGAACCTCATGGATCGCTTGAGCCTCAAAGAACTTTTCATAGCATCCAATTGGATGAATTGATGTAGAGGAAGAAGATTGAGTAGAGCTTCTAAGGCTTTAGAGGGAGTGCTACTCATAGCTCCTGTTATGGAGATGGTAGCAAGGCTTTGTAACTTGTTCAACTTAATTTGAGCCGTTTTTTGTTTCGTTTTCGGCCACCAGATAAGCGATGCATAAGTGATTCTGGGTTTAACTATTGCTGAGTATATCCAGTAAATCATATTTGGTTTAAGACCCCATTTTTTACCGAAGATTCTTTTACAGACCCAAAAAGCATTTATTGCTTTACTTGTTTGTTGTTCGATATGCGTGTTCCAACAAAGTTGTTTATCTAAGGTAACGCCCAAATACTTGACATCTGTAGATAGAGACAACTTAACGTCTCCAAGTTTTAAATCCATGAAAGACACTTTGCGTCTTTTAGTAAATGGCACAATTGTTGTTTTCGGAGGATTTATGCTCAATCCCTCGCTTTTGCACCATGATAATTTTGCACCAAGTTTAATGCGCTTTGCATTCTATCAGATATGATAGTATCGTACTTTCCGCGGACTATAATAACAATATCATTCGCAAATCCGATTGTTTCAAATCCTTTATGCTTCAGTTTAACGAGAAGATCATCAACTAATAGAGACCACAAAAGAGGAGATAGGACACCTCCTCGAGGACAGCCTTTGACAGCTCTTACTTTTACTTCTGTGTCTCCAAGATTAGCTGATATTTCTCTGTTTGATAGCATTTCCACAACCCAATCGATTATACTTACATTGAAGCCACGATTTCTCATGGCATTCTTCATCGATAGGAAAGATGCATTATCAAAAGCACCTTCAATATCAAGAAATGACGCTAAAAGAATTTCTTTGGTAGCGAAAGATTTTTCAATTTTTGTTACAAGAGTGTGAAGAGCTGTTATCGTTGATTTGCCTGCTTGATAAGCAAATTGCTCTTTGGTTAGTGGATTTTTAGGAAGTATTTCAGATTTAACGTACTCATCGATCAGTTTTTCCATTAATTTCAAGAAAATTGACGAGAAACTAATTGGTCTGAATGATTTGGGAGAGGACTTATTGCCTTTCTACTATATAAATATATAGTATAAAGGTATAGAAATCACTTGGAAAACCGGAAATGGAAAAAAGGTCCTGCGGGCCGAATGTCATATACCATTCGACTCAGTTTCGAAAACTGAGCATTTTCTGTGTGTGTGTATGTATGTGTGTGTGTATGTGTGTGTGTGTAACGCTTTTAATCTCACTCACTTTTCTCGGAGATGGCTGGATCGGACTTTTAGTTCAAAAGTTATGTATAAAAATACGAAAAATATGAGACTTCATTATCTCATAGATCCCTTACTCGATTTGAACAAAATTTAATGCATATGAAAGAGGAGTCTTGCAAACCCTTAACTTCCAAATTTCATGACGATTGGACTTGTAGTTTGAAAGTTACATAAAGAAATGTGACAAAATAGTATTTAAAACATATTTTTGTAACATATAAGCATCAATTCAATGAAAAACATCACACATTTTATTATTATTTGAAAATTACTGCTGAGATCTATCAAACGAAACCGAGTTATTGAAAATCGGACGGTTCATTCAAAAGTTATTCAAACTTTAACACTTAAGCACCGTATATTAAACCGTTAAAACGTGTGAAATCAAAACATATCAATCAAATGTTGATTGTATTCAATGTGTGTGATGTATGTGTGCGTGTATGTATGTATGTATGTATGTATGTATGTATGTATGTATGTCAATTGTCTGCAGTTTTCAAAGCCTCTTAGTGGAATACGAACTCTGAAAAGAAAAAAATTTTACCGACTAAATTCCACTATTTAATATTTATTCGCGACAGATACGTATACGCTTTGAAATAAGACACTGATGAAGCCTGCACGTCGTAGGCGAACTACGTATCTGTTGCAAATAAATATTAAATAGTGGGATTCAATCGAAAAGTTTTTTCTTTTCTTTGATTTCACATTTCAATTGTCATTTTCTTCACTTGCTGTTACTCACAATTGTACAAGAAAAGCAAAAAACGAAGAAAATAAGTTAATTTAAGCATGTAGGTGTAATAGTTTAGAGGATTAAAATACTAGTGAGTTGATTTTTCCAAATAAATTTATACAAATTTCATACAAATTTTGCGCATTAATAGGGTAGATGCTCCAGTAGTTGTGGTACTACCAGTAGTGGTGGAAACGCGAAATATATCATAATTATGGCGGATTTCGAGATAATTTCAATTTTCTATAGTTAAATATATATTTGTTAACAGTTTTATCTAAGATACACAGTTAAAATTAAAGATTACAAATTCCTTTTGAGCAGACCAATAAAGTGCAATTGCTTAAGAAATTCGTAACAATCCATAACATTTTAACAAGCCTACGTTGTTATCCACCTGCTCGCATGCTCACTGCAAGCGTTACTAAGGGCGGTAAACAAAATTCCACTATTATAGGCAAATTTTCCACTATTATAGGAACGTTACCACTACTTTGGGAGCACAGACTAATGTCAGGAAAAGCAATATTTTAGATATATAAACCAGCAGAATGCTATAAGTTTGGTATGTATTTAAAGCCAACATTATGGTGCACCATATTTATAAATTGAGCGTTCAAATTGTCTTTAAACACTATCCCCCGACATAATCCCTCCATTACTGGAGCATCTACCCTAGTTGCTCTTTTCAATCCATAGATACTAGAGCTTAGAAATGTTATATGAAAAATTGGAAGTAAACGTTGCACGGTAGTAACTTTGTACGATTTGTTTTCGTTAGCGACATTTTAAAGGACAGATGTCTTATGTCATGTATCATGTTTTAATAAATAAATCAAAAACCTGAATTATTCCACCTAGCGGCGTGACCTAGCCTTTCTACTGCCACAATAATCATTATTTAATTTCTCAGAAACATCTATAATTAACTTGACTATTTTCTTAAATATCCGTTCCGTATTCCTCAAAATCCTTATTTGCCAGTAAAATTCACAACGGGTCTACAGACGGCCTTAACTTTCGGGCTTCAGAGCCACATACGAAACTTGTTTTGAATTGAACAAAAAGTTATTTATATCCTTTAATTCTACTACTGTGTTTTATTGATAAATACGTATTTCGGTCTCGACGTGTGACCTTCATCAGTATCTAACTAACTTAGACTGTTTTGTTTTGAATTGACAATATGAAATATGTGTTCATAGCAGATGTTTTGATATTTTGATATTAATACCATGCGTTCAAAAGTTAGCATCTTTGAAAAACAAGAGTTCAGAAAAATTATTATTATACTTCGCTTTTGAAGAAAAAGAATATCTACAACAAAATGATTAATCTGAAAATTTTACTATTAGTTTGCTTGGCTTCAATTTTGCAACATATCTGAATTAGAAAAAAGAACTGAATAGAGCATTAGATATGAAAAAGAGAAATTTCTTAGCTGGCGCTTCTTCAGATAATTATTTTTCGGTAGTAACGGTAGTCAAATCAAAAGTTGAGCTTCTTTTGAATGTACTTTCATGAACAGATAGTCATTAGATTGATCGCATCGTTTTTACAATGTTAGAGGGTTAGGAAAACAAGACTTGATCGAAAAATAGTGCAAAAGCTGCGCCATAAACATGCTTGAGAATGAAAAATATGATCGACATGATTTCCAGCGCTTGTCATTTTGGATTTATTTATTAAAACATGATATATGACATAAGACATCTGTCCTTTAAAATGTCACTAACGAAAACAAATCTTATAAAATTACTACCGTGCAACGTTTACTTGCTATTTTTCATAGAACATTTCTAAGCTCTAATATATAATGATTGAAAAGAGCATCTATTGATGCGCAAAATTTGTTTGAAATTTGTATAAATTTATTTGGAAAAATCAACTCACTAGTATTTTTAATCCTATACACCTAGGGCTGTCTAACCGGTAGTATCGGTAGTACCGAAACCGGTAATACCGACCAATATTTGGATACCGAAATACCGGTTTTGGATAGGTAAAAAACCGGTATTTCCGGTATTTTATAAGATCCTACACCTTATTCGAAGAAGACAACTGGGCGCTGATGAGATTCTTATGCCACTAGCAATAAAGAGAGTAAAACTGTGGATCATATTTTTATAGTATAATCAATATATATAGAATGCCAGTGTCGCTGCAGTGCGCGTGGTAAACATCATACATATTCAGATAATGTATTTACAGTACATATGCATATGTGTGTGTGCCTGAGATTCATCAAAAGGGGAATCTCATTGTCAAACTTTGACAACGAGTTTGAAATTTCGAATATGGCTGCCAAGTAATGTGATTGTAAACTTCGCTTGCTTCAAATTTCTGAAAAAATCGGTGCAAAAAGGCGCAGTTTTGGGATTCAATTCATCCGGACGAAAAGAAAATTAGCATTTCACTGGCATGAAAAGACAGCGATGAGCGCACTGACAGGGCTTCGACCGATCCTTTTTTTCTACCGCAGTCACACCAACGCGCATTCAAGTTCACACCGTCCGTTTAGAGGTGGAATGCGAATGCTATGCATAACACAACTGGCATTTTGCTCAGTCAAACGCCGACTGCACGCTGCAGAACGAACGGCTTCTAAAACTTTTTGACATTTTCGTTTCGATCAAGTTGCCTTTACCGTTTGGAGCAGCGAATGACTGCAAAACAGTCAAATGACTGGCAATCACCACGCTACGAAAAGCAACCGCACAATCGTATGATTCAATACTACAAAAAAACAACCACTACATGTGCATGGAAGAAGTCGGTCGGACTCCGTCCAATACAAACGAATATTTTGCTTGCGTCGGACCGACGTCTGGGTGACAAACTTTTACTGTGAGCAGCCGATTTGGAGACAAAAAGAGAAACGAAAAAATACGTCACCGTATGCTTCCAGTCAGTTTGCAGTTTATATTCTCAAAGCGCAAAGCAAAACGGGAGATCGACTGTTTGCTTGTGCTGAGATGCCGCATGAATTGTACGACGGCAGCAGCGCAAGCGGCAGTTTGACTGGATTAAAAAAACGGTCAAATGATCGTTCAAAAATCGGAGTTTGAATGCGGAAAGTTCGCATTCACGGCAGTCACATTCAACTTGCGATCCCTTTTTAAGCCCTGCGCACTGATGACAGCACCATCCAGCGCACAGATAAAGAACAGATAAATAACAATGAGCAACTTTGACAATGAAGTTCCCGATTCACAGACTTGATACAGATTGTTAGCATCATGTTTACCACAATGAGTCCCGTAGAAAAACAGCGACACTGGCATTCTATATATATATATATATATTGATTCTACTATTTTTATAGCTCTTGAACCCGTTTAAGGTACAGTAGAGCATCTTTGCAGTAAAAATGTTTCATTGTGTGAGCCAGACGTCGGGTTTCAATTTATTTTTGACCAACTTGATATTTAAAAGCCACCAAATTATTCAAAGCTCTTAAATAACGAATTTTGGAAACGAGATCAGGACCCAGCAACGTCACTTACAATAGTAAATTGTCACTTAACGATGAAGTAATAAAGCTTCGGTTTCAACTGAAGCAGCGCCGCTTCGTTTCAAAACTGGCTTCAAGCAACGTCAACGAAATGGTTTTCACTTCATCATGACGACCGGTTTTAACGCTTCATTTGTATTTTTCTATCAAATATTCAGTAGAAGGCCAGCAACTTTGAATGCAATTGAATTGAATTTGAGTAACATTTTCTACAATTTAACGCATATTATAATTAACCTACGCAACATCGACAAATTGTGTCTGACTGTCAGTCGTCGTCATTTGAAACAGGCACTAATTTCAGCTGAAGTATTCTGTTCAACAAATGAAACCAGTCGCTTAACGTATGAAGCGAAGGTAAAAGAAAGTCAGCTTCATTCATTTGTTTCGATGATGCCGGGTATTTTCCAAGTCTTTCGAGTGATACATTGATTAAACAAGCAAATGAAATTTTCAAGCCACTATCTGCGAATAGTCGGATTGATATCAGAGAACAGAACGTATCTGTAAACGATAATGAAGACACTATGCAAGGTTGTTTCGATTTGGGGATGGAGGAAAAATTCGTGAACAGACAGTAGGAGACCGGGGCATTCATTCTGCTGGAAGCTGCAATACAGGGTTTTTTGAAAATAGTTAAAAGTGGGTTTCCCAATTATAAATTTGAAGAAATGAAAGGGAAATTCCTTATGCGCTGAGAGCCGTTCGTCAAACTTCGATGAAAGTGGAAGTTTTTTCAATCGTTGGAAACGCTGGCAACAAGGCCCGTTCTAGCAAAAGAAATAAAACGCTAAGCGCATAATATCTGCTTGAATTCCACTTTTTTGAGCAACAATACTGAAGCTAAAGTTTGAAAATAAAGATATTTACTGAAAAACATCAACATTTCTATTAATTTCGAATAATTTGTGTGGTATTTTACCGGTATTACCGGTACTTTCTATGCCAATATCGAAATACCGGTTTTCACCAAAAGCGCCCAATACCGACAGCCCTATATACACCACTTTACCTACATGCGTAAATTAACTGCTTTTTTCGCTTTTTGCTTTTCTTGTACAATTGTAAGTAACAGCAAGTGAAGAAAATGACAATTGAAATCTGAAATCAAAGAAAAGAAAAAACTTTTCGATTGAATCCCACTATTTAATATTTATTTGCAACAGATACGTAGCTCACCTACGACGTGCAGGCTTCATCAGTGTCTTATTTCAAAGCGTATACGTATCTGTCGTGAATGAATATTAAATAGTGGAATTTAGTCTTTTCTTTAATTTCAGAGTTCGCATTCCACTAAGAGGCTTCAAAAGCTTCAGACAATTGACATGTTTCTCACTTTTCTTGAATTTTAATGCAAATTTAAAAATTGCAAATTGTCATCACATACACACGTACATACATACCTATATACATACATACATACATACATACATACATACATACATACATACATACATACATACATACATACATACATACATACATACATACATACATACATACATACATACATACATACATACATACATACATACATACATACATACATACATACATACATACATACATACATGCATGCATGCATACATACATACATACATACATACATACATACATACATACATACATACATACATACATACATACATACATACATACATACATACATACATACATACATACATACATACATACATACATACATACATACATACATACATACATACATACATACATACATACATACATACATACATACATACATACATACATACATACATACATACATACATACATACATACATACATACATACATACAAACATACATACATCACACACATTGAATACAATCAACATTTGATTGATATGTTTTGATTTCACACGTTTTAACGGTTTAATATACGGTGGTTAAGTGTTAAAGTTTGAATAACTTTTGAATGAACCGTCCGATTTTAAATAACTCGGTCGGTGCTGAGATCTATCAGCAGTAATTTTCAAATAATAATAAAATGTGTGATGTTTTTTATTGAATTAGTGTTTACATGTATCAAAAATATGTTTTAAATACTATTTTTTCACATTTCTTTATGTAACTTTCAAACTACAAGTCCAATCATCATGAAATTTGTAAGTTAAGGGTTTGCAAGACTCCTCTTTCATATGCAATCAATTTTGTTCAAATCGGTTAAGGGACCTGTGAGATAATGAAGTCCCATATTTTTCGTATTTTTATACATAACTTTTGAACTAAAAGTCCGATCAGTATGAAATTCAATAGCAACCTATGGGACATCTAGCCCTTTCATTTGACACTAAGAACATTAAAATCGGTCCAACCATCTCAGAGAAAAGTGAGTGAGATGGAAAGCGTTACACACACACACATACACACGCACACACACGCACACACACACACACGCACACACACGCACACACACACACACGCACACACACGCACGCACACACACGCACACACACACACACACACACACACACACACACACACACACACACACACACACACACACACACACACACACACACACACACACACACACACACACACACACACACACACACACACACACACACACACACACACACACACACACACACACACACACACACACACACACACACACACACACACACACACACACACACACACACACACACACACACACACACACACACACACACACACACACACACACACACACACACACACACACACACACACACACACACACACACACACACACACACACACACACACACACACACACACACACACACACATACATACACACAGAAAATGCTCAGTTTTCGAAACTGAGTCGAATGGTATATGACATTCGGCCTGCAGGACCTTCTTTCCATTTCCGGTTTTCCAAGCGATTTCTATACCTTTATACTATATATTTATATAGTAGAAAGGCAAAACGACAAGCACTGGAAATCATATCGATCATATTTCCCATTCTAAGGCATGTTTATGGCGCAGCTTTTGCACTATTTTTCGACCTCATCTTGTTTTCCTAACCCTCTAACATTGTAAAAACGATCAGGTAATACGATCAGGCTAATCAAGTCTATCTTTTCATGAAAGTACATTCAAAAGAAGCTTAAGTTTTGATTGTCATGCAAAAATTATTATCTGAAAGAGCGCCAGCTAAGAAAAAGTTCAATTTCTCTTTTTCATATCTAATGCTCTATTCAGTTATTTTTTCTAATTCAGATATATTGCAAAATAGAAGCCAAGCAAACTAATAGTAAAATTTTCAGATTAATTATTTTGTTGTCGATATCCTTTTTCTTCAAAAGCGAAGTATAATAATAATTTTTCTGAACTCTTGTTTTTCAAAGATGCTAACTTTTGAACGCATGGTTCGTTTGAACGATTCCTCATGCAAACTAACGGGGTTACTTTTTAATTTGAACAACTGGTAACCCGAAATATGCTGAAACCTGTGTGAACTGGCCGCCCTGCTCTTTGTTATTGTTTTGGTGGTTTGTTTTAGTTGGCAGTTGCAAGTGCGAATATTGCATTTTCCGATCGGATTTCTCTCTTAATCGTTAGGAAAACGAAATGTGAAACCGATTAAACACGCTAGGTCAGTACAAACGAATCGTGTTTATGTGCATTGTCTGCATGAACAAATGATGTCATGTTGAGAATGACATTTGAACCATTTTTAATTTGCACGTCGTGCAAACCAACGGGGTTCAAATTAAAAAGTGTTCAGATTAAAAATGGTCAAACGAACGGGGGTCCACGGTATAATCAAAGAAAATTCGGTACCAACTTTTCAAGAGGGCTAATCTGCAAAATGTAAACAAATCGAATGAGGGTTTTCTGCTGGACTAGCATAGGAAAATAAAAATTGGTGCCGAGTAGTTGCATTTTTTCTTTAATTCTTTTAAATCGAAGCTTGCAATAACTTAATAGGCAATTATGTCACATAAATAAATAAATAAATAAATAAACGGTAAATAATAAAATATTAACTAATTTCTTAACTAGTTAGATAGCAAATGTAACCTAAACACCCAACTCCATCGTTTTTCCCAGATTTTTTTTATATAAAAATCACTTAAAAAAGTGTTTGAGTGTTGCCAAATTCCGAAATTTAATCTGAAAAGCTGGCAACACTGCTCAAAAAAATTTTACTACATACTGTATACATGCTTTCACAACAGGGCATATAAATTCACTGCTTCATGAAAAAATAATTTTGCTCTTGGTTTTACATGATAAATTGTAGCACGCTTGCTTCAAAACGTCTCTGTCGTATAATATAAGCACGGATAAGTGCTTCTAATGTAAAAAAATCTGGGGAATACGATGGAGTCAGAATTTTTGAGATTAAATTGAATTCATTGGGAGAAAAATAGAGCTTAAGTTTTCAAATCAATTTAAAAAATATTTGGCAGCACTGGTGCTAAAATATACCACTTTTTTCGAATTTTTTGGGCAATTTTCTTTGAAAATGTGAAAATAGTATCTTTCTAGACTCATATCTAGGAGATATGAGCAAAAGAAAATAAGCGGATTTGACGAGAACAAAGCTTTTGCTGATAAGGGGGGGGGGGGGGGGGAGGGGCATAGAGGGAGCGGGTATCCAATTGGCACCAAGCTTGTAATTTTTGCTTTTTGACCCAGAACGAACACTCTGACCAAATTTGGTAAAAATCCGAGAAGATCGATTACAGGGGTCTCGGATACTTGGCATGGAATGACCCAATTATAATATAAAATTTAATTTATATCCCTGACCTCATTAAAGGTCAAGACAAATCACAAGGTTGGTCATGTAAAATTGTCGGGCGACCACTTTAAGAATTACGAATCGAAAATAAAATTGGGAATGTTGTGAGATTTTCGCGTTTAACTAAAACTATGCTGGCAAAAAATTAAATAAAAGCATTTGAACGCGAAAAAGTTTTATTTGTTGGACATATTAGGAGAAAATGGATAAGTATCACTGTTAGGGGGATATCAATCCCTTCGGATAAAACTTTGGAAAATTGAACGTGAGGACGAATAGAGTAATTATATTAAATTTAACTGAAATCGGAGGTGGTGTGACCACGGCTTAATTAAAGAATATCGATTTTTTAATAGAATGATTAATGGATAATGAATCTGATATGTATTTCTGTACATGCCCTCATCGACAGCCAACGGTACAATGCCTTATTTGTTGGCATCCCGATCAGACAAACATAACAAAATTATAACAAATCATGATATTATGTTATGACGGTATTTCCAACATGATTTGCACATTTTCAAAAATCGCTCCGGCCTCGACCGGGATTGAACTCACGACACATCGCACAGAATGCAACAGTCTTAATCTCTGTGTCAGAACTACTCTTGAATGAAGGAAGGTTGAATGCTTATATGATTTGGCCGATAGCTCATTCGGGGTTGTCAGTTTTTGCTTCGAGGTGTCTATAAATAGATTATAAGCGTTCACTCCAAAGCCGATCAAACATTGCATTTTACTTTAATCAGACTACATACATAAATGTTGCAAACAACCATAGTTGTCAGATGATTTCGAACGATTGATAGGTTTTAACCATATAGAGCAACAAACTTGGAACGCGTTTTTCTCGAAGAGTTTTGTCGCTTGGTTCGGTTTGATATAAACACGTCTATATATGATCGGTGTTAAGTCCAGCTAACTGGCACTTTTATCTCATTTGCTTTGCGTTGACGAGAGCTAACATCAGGTGGGCTCAGGAGTCGTGGGCCCCACTGACAGCTGAAGAGCTAACCTGCGTGAAGAGTGGCGAATATATGATTTCTCGTTTACGCTAACGCTAACATGTTGGCATCGAAAACATGGCTGCCTACCAGCTACTTGGTTAAGTCAGACCAAACCAACTGACAAACTCTGATTTCGAGAAAAACGCGTTCAAAGTTTGCTACTGCTGTGTAGTTTAAAGCTATCAATCATTCGCAATCATTTTATATCTTTGGCTGTTTGCAACATTCATGTAATCTGATTAGAGTAAAATATAGCTTAAGAAATTCTCAATCGTTTGCTGTCATTAACTTTTTTTTAAATTTTGCAACTTGGTCCGGTGTGATTGACCGGATTTAACACCGATCAGATGCTATCAGAGTTCGAAAACAGACACTGAGGAAACCTGCAAGTCGAAGGCGAAATGCGTATCTGTCGTGAATAAAGTATACATAGTAGAATTGAATTGGATAAGTTTTCTTCTTTTTTAATTTTAGTTTTCGTATTCTACTAAGACGCTCCAAAAACTTCAGTCGGTTACAATATATTCCAAAACCAAAATTTTTCAACGGCGTTACCATTTGGGTCATTCCACGTCAAGTGACCGAGAAAAAGTACAAACTAGTAATCGACCTTCTCGGATTTTCACCAAACTCGGCAAGATTGTTCGTTTTGGGTCAAGAAGCAAAAATTCCAAGTTTGGTGCCGATTGGACTTTCCCTCGATTTTTGGGAACCCCCCTTTTATTAGAAAAAGCATAATTTTCGTCAATTTCGCTTATTTTCTTTTGCTTATATCTTCGTAAATATTCAATTTAGAAAAAAACTTTGTTCTACATTTTCATGGGAAATCATCTGAGGAATCCGAAAAAACATGTTTTTTTGCGGCAGTGTTACCAAATACTTTTATTTTCGATCTGAAAACGAAATTTGTATTTTTCTCTCAATGAGTACAATTGGATCTCAAAAATTTCAACACCATCATGTTCCTCAGACTTTTTTATATAAGAATCGCTCAAAACTACGAGGTGTTCCGTCCCGTCCTCGAGATATAGCGTTTTGAAATAACCAATTCCCAATTTTTCAAGTAAAATCATGAACAAAATAAAATTTCCTAGCAAGAAGCAAATAACAAAACAAAGCAAAACTATTCTGGTTTAATCTAAAGCAACATTGCGCTGTTGTGAAAGCACATAAACAGTATATAATACAACTAAAGTTTATTTTTGAGCGTCTTAGCAGAATACGAAAATTGAGTGAACGAAAAGTCAAACAAACAATTCCTAGATTCTCATACCTTCAACCATGTGAGAGGGCTAGCAGCAGAGGTGACACAATGTCAACTGTAAAATGCAAAAAAATTATCAATGCATAATTGCTTTTATCGAAAATCTGTATTGTATTGACGAAATGAGCTGTATATATCATTGTTTAGGTTTCTATATAATTCATATGAAATAAATTAGTTCTTCGTCGGAGTTGCGAAGAAAAGGAAATATTGAAGGATCGCTTCCTGTCATTCCTGGTATCCGATCTATGCATGCCGCAATTCCTGTTAGTACCAACTCTGTTATAATAAAAACGGTTCCCGAATCAAATTCAGGGACTACATATAAAGTATCAAAAAATAATCAGAAAAGGCACAAGGAAATAATTATTTGGAGAAATAAAAATATATTAATACTGTTAATACTGATATAATATATTGATATGGATTTATAATGTTCCAATGCTAGTGAAAACTGTAAAGTCGGTATCACTGTTAGAAAAAACTATATTATATTCTTGAATGAATGAAAAATCGAAACTACAAAACAGGGGTGAAATTGCGATTCTCGTTTCGAGTGATTTTGGTTCGTTTCGACCACGTTAAACAAATGGGCGAAACGAAATAAAATCACTCGAAACGAGAATCGCAATGTCACCTCAGTTCGAAAACAGACATTTATGAAGCCTTCAAGTAGAAGGTGAAAAGCGTATCTGTTGAATTACAACTAATAGTGGAATTTTATTATGAAAATAGGTTTGACTTTTCTTTCACTCAACTTTCGTATTCTGCTAAGACGCTCAAAAATAAACTTTTATTATATTATATACTGTTTATGTGCTTCCACAACAGCGCAATGCTGCTTTAGTTTAAACCAGATTAATTTAGCTTTTTTTGTTATTTGCTTATTGCTAGGAAGTTTCATTTTGTTTACAGTTTTACATGAGAAATTGGGAATTGTTTGTTTCAAAACGCTATATCTCGAGAACGGGACGGAACACCTCGTGGTTTTGAGTGATTCTTATGTAAAAAAATCTGAGCAATACGATGGTGTTGAAATTTTTGAGATCAAATTGCACTCATTGAGAGAAACATACAAATTTCGTTTTCAGATCGAAAATAAAAGTATTTGGCAACACTGCCACAAAAAACTAATATTTTTGTCGGATTCCTCAGAAGATTTTCCATGAAAATGTAGAACAAAGTTTTTTTCTAAATTGAATATTTACGAAGATATAAGCAAAAGAAAATAAGCGAATTTGACGAAAATGATGCTTTTTTTTAATAAAAGGGGAGGTTCCCAAAAATCGAGGGAAAGTCCAATCGGCATCAAACTTGGGATTTTTGCTTCTTGACCCAAAACGAACAATCTGGCCGAGTTTGGTGAAAATCCGAGAAGGTCGATTACAGGTGACTCGGACGGAATGACCCATTTCTATTATGGTTCAACCACTATCATTATGTTCATCATATCTTATGCTTCAAAACTATGTACGAAAAATCGCTCTATTTCGTATGGTGAACATTCTTAACGACCCGTTGTTTTTATGGTTACCTAACATAACCAATGTATGTACTTGATATTATACCAGGCAACAGTTTGGATGCGGTACCCAACCATCTCACAAATGGTTTAAGATTGGAAGTTAGATAATAATATTTATGGTTAAAGTATGGTTTCAATTAATGCGGGAAGTCAACCGGTTGCACTCGTTCTGACTAATATTGTCAGCTTTATTGGTCGCTTTATTATCACCCAAAATACTTCTCTATTGATCGAAACTGGAACGATTTTTGCCGCACTTACTTTGGTATACATCCAAATTCATGGACATGGACGGATACATCACAAAAACACTGATTTTTGACGTAGGACTACGTCTTTGTTTACTATACTGGGACTGGGTAGCACTTTGTGAAAACGAAAATAGAAGTGTAACGTTTGAATGAAAGATTTCAAATGCTAATAACTACTAAACTACTGAACGATACTGAACAGTTCATATGTCGTTGGATAGATAAAATGACCAGCAATTTTATAGAGGGGAAGAGAGCAATTTCAAGGAGGGAATAAGAGGGGGGGCTCCTATACAAATGAAATACAAATTTCCTCATAACTCGAGTGCTAATCGAGCAAATAGAACCAAATTTGACATGTGGGGGTTTTTGGAGGTAAGAATTTTTTCTATGATGTACTGAGACCCCTTCCCCTTCTAAAAGGAGGGGAGGGGGGGCTCCCATTTAAATGAAATACAAATTTCCTCATAACTCTAGAACTAATCAAGCAAATGGAATCAAATTTGGCATGCGGGGGCTTTAGGAGGCAAAAATTTTTTACGGTGAATTGAGACCTTTATGAGGGGGGGGGGTTCCCATACAAATAATATGCAAATTTCCTCATAACTCGAGAACTTATCAAGCAAAAGGAACCAAATTTGGAATGTGGGGGTTTTAGAAGGCATGAATTTATTTTGAATTTATTTATTTTATGATGGTTCGAGACCCCTCTCCCTTGTGGTAGGAAGATAAGGACTCTCATACAAATAAAACAGAAATTGGTCATTCATTACCATTTTAACCTTTATGATGCACACAAGTGATTTTTAAAAGAAATCTCTTTGTCTCAAAGGTTACAGGCGTTATACTTATACTTAGTGGCCATTTGGCTTCTAAATGACATTGTTTTACTTCCATCAGTCTTATTTTATCAAGCCGATGTGATTTGATATGTCGCATTATGAGTTATCCTAAAATACAAAAATGTCCCCAAAAACCGGGTATCGGATGTTCCAGGACCGATGCTGATGTGGCCATTTGCCTTCAACATGTGTTTATTATACTTTCCATAGTCTTATGTTATCACTGAGATGAAATTTGACGTGCCGCAATAGAAATCATCCTAAAATTCAAAAATGGACTCAAAAACCAGGTACCGGATGTTCCGTAACCGATGGGGAAGTGACCATTCGGGTCCAAAATGTCCCCATTGTACTTCCACTAGTCTTATTTTATCAAGCCAATGTGATTTGATGTGCCGCAAAATGAATTATCTCAAAATATAAAAATGTTCCCCGGGACCAGGTAGTGGGTGTTCCGGAACCGACGCAGAAGTGGCCATCAGTCAACAAATATTCCCCAACATACCTTGGGTGCTAGTTTTTGGCCATAGCTTTCAAAAGAGGTAAAGAAAACGAAATTCGGATTGAAAATGGATGAATGAGAGCAATTTCAAAACTTGGGTCGTTTTCGACCCTTAATGCATAATATGTAACTTTTTTCTAATGCATTAGGAAGGTTAATCCGACAGTCAACGAGATCCAAATATACCGCAGCTGATGATTAGGAGTTCCACTCCGATACGACGGTTGGTTTGCACTTTGCGAGCAGTTGTGAGAGTTTCCTTGTACTTTTCAATAACTCGCGTCGCAGAATTTTTGGGATAATCCAGCAATTTCACGAGTTCCCGAGTCGACGTTAATGGATTTTGAAGGTTCATTTTTATAATCATCGAAACTGTCGGATGAGCGAGATCAAACTCGTTTTTGACATTTTGAGACCTAACCTTCTGCGGATGAAGAGGTCCAATAGACATCGAAAATCAGACAAATGCAACAGATGCGTTATATATTGCATTTTGATTCTGAAGTTGGCAGTATCTTCTCGAATTATATCTGCGGTTTTATTACTTCCAATAGGTTGCTAAACATTTGTTTTCAATTCTAAAAATTAAAATCTGAATATACATATGTACATAATTCAATAATAAGAATTATTAAGTTAAATTTAGGTGTCCAGCAGACTACCACGTCAGCATAATCGTTAAGATTAAGGCACCACAGCCGTAGAAGGTAAAAAAGTTACGGCTGTATAAATTCTATCGTTTATTTCCTCTGTTCCCTGTGTATATGCATATTTATAAGTTTCTTATGTTCTTCTGAATTGATATTTATTAACAGGTTTCTGAAATGTTTGGTGGGA